>NW_018479919.1:0-2865 GCF_002113885.1 Mizuhopecten yessoensis | reverse complement strand
CAGTTAGTATGTGTATTAATCTTTTTATGACCTGCAAAGAGCATGGTCATTTCTAAGAACAGACAGACAAACAACAAACAACTGATGAATACAGCATCCTTCATTTACAAGCTTTACCTGGTCTGTAGGTGACATGCAAAGGCAATAAAATTAGCTCAAAGATGATTCTCAATCAGTATTAGGTAGCAATGGTTCCCATTTTGTAACTCTAAACCAGCATTCAATTTCTCAAATTTAATCATTTGATTTTTAATGTAAGAAAGCATTATATCGTGAACATATTTTGAACCTAAAGCATACCACTGTACCAGTATCTTCAGAATCCAGATGCTGCAATAGATACAAACAGGACCATTGCAATTACAAAACAGAAGTGATAAATATACAACAGTGATCTCACCAAGTTATACAAGTGATACATGGACCTGAGTTGTAAAGCAATTATGTTATTTGTTGTAGTGTGGTAAAAATCACACAAAAACAAAAAAAAGTTCATATAATCCAAAAACGGTTTTTTGAATTCCTTGAGAGAAAATTCATATTAGGAATGACCAACATATATTATTGAAATCATTTATGGTGGGTACATAATTGTCTGACATACGGTATATATCGCTGACAATTTTCGAAAAAAATGATCTAGTGGAGAAATGAATGACACGGGGGTAATGAAATAACAATGTCAGATATAGCGACGTAGGACCTTTCCATCCATGAAGAGTGTTTGATTCTAGCATACCTGGATCTGAAGAAGAAGAATGATGAAATTTCAGCCAATTTTCCCTCTTTGGCCCCTCCCTATAGGCCCTATGGAAGGGCCAGGTTCTTGTTCATGATTGAGGTAATCAAAGTATGCAGTGGATCAAGCTCACAGGACTTCGATTGCGAGGTCATGATGATATTGCGCAACTAGTCATTGGTTGTTGGTGAGAGCTTGTCAATGGTTCCCTATCAAATTTAATGTCAGCAGTCATGACAAAGATATCATTGTCAGCATCAGAGTTCACTTCCGATATATTTTTCCTGATCGAGCTGATTTTATTCAGAAAGGAATCACTGACCTTGTTTGACAAGTCTTTTTCAGAATTACAGCTTAGTAGGATAATTCCACTTTTCTGACCAATTAAGTTTTTGGTGAGTCTAAAATGCTTAAATGGTCCTTACCACATTCTTCAAATCTTTCGAAATAATGAGCCTTCTTTGACTGAATGAGAAGTGAACCAACTAGTCGACATTGTTCCCTATAAATCTGTTGGTGAACGGTTAAATTGGTCCTTCGCCATTGTCACTCTGCTTTACAACGGTTCTGTTTTTCTACGCGTAGATTTTCATTATACCACGAGGCATTTGGGCACCGAGCGACAGTTTAAAGACACTAATATCAGAGGAATAACTGACTTACAGTGATCAGTTGTCGTTGGCTTGGTGACATGTAGATTCTCGTACGATACTGATGTTGTCGGAGTACGTGTTAGTATCGGAACGGATCCATTTAGGTGAACCGTATTGCGTTTGAATGTGTTTAAGAAGGTGCGCGCACGTGCATTGTATGAATCGGGCAACATTTATTTTCAACGTCTAATTTAATATGTGAAGATTTTTTAAGACGTATTTCAAAAGTAAATGATTAAATTATAGATTTATAAACTTTCGTGTGATAAGCAATTCCAGATAATTTGTGGCAGTCATTAATAAATCATTTTCATATTATAGCTCTAACGGGCCACCGTAAATGTCTACCGGTTTGTCGCCTCACTGAATCTATGTGTGGTATGATTAAAAAATAAGGTTCCCTTTATCATAACAAAGAGTATCGGATTTTGTTTGCATCTGATTTGCAGCTAAAGCAACAAGGTGACCCACATTACGGCAGGGAAAACATAATATGATGTAAATGCGTTTAACTTTCCGCATCACCTATCACAGTCTCAGTAATTTTAAACACATGTTTGTTTAAACGTCTCTTCTTGGATCCTGTTGTGGTATTTTTATTTAATTTCAAGTTACTTTGTTTTATTGTATATCAAATACTGTACTCTCACCTGCCTCGAAGTGTCTGTAATGCTATGCTGTGGTATCGTACGTCAGTAGTTTATCAACTATTTTTATGTTCCAACTATGCCAAGTAGTCTTAATAGTTTACCACCAAATACCTTGAACGGTTGCGGACAACTTGACTTACTTTTAAGGTAACTGTGGTCTTACATGTTAAACAACATTATACAACAAAAACACTTGGATATATGCTATAAAGACCAGAAGTGCATTTATGTATATGGACAAAACCTTGAAAATTTAGTCCAATAGTCATAGCATAGAAACAAGTAGTCATAAAATGTAATTTTTATATGTTAAAGGGGTTTAGATCGACTTTCGGAAAGAAAAAGACCCTTATATAATAATATATGAATAAATAATTGATAGATAATTCAATAAATAAATATTAGGCATAGGCATGTTGTACATTGAACTACTACTTATTTGAAATCATTTCAGCTCATCTATTACATGTACCCTTAGGCAAGTTATAAGACATCACGGACAAAATCCATCCCTAATTGAGATAGAGAGTTGGGGTGAGAAAATGTGTCACCTATGCCCATATGTTTTGCACGATTTCTCTCCCGGGTGAGAAATCGTGTCTGGGTGAGGAATCGTGCCGTAACGAGTGTCTGCTCGCGTGTCAGGGGCAACGGAAGCGCCATGCGAGTACGGCATGCTCTATGTGTTTCCGTGGAGTACATGGATGCGCTATGTATTGCAAGACACAGATGCCGTCGTAAAGACTAAATATATGGAAGGGGATCACCGCCATAATTATTTTTATAGAATTAGTTACTTCTGGTTTTGAATCTAATTCTATGT
>NW_018479918.1:122819-123943 GCF_002113885.1 Mizuhopecten yessoensis | reverse complement strand
ACACACACAACCACCACTACCCGTGTCTGTTTGATAGTGTTTGTAGATTTCTGACTCATATCTTATCTTTCGTCTTCAATTATATAGAGGATTTTTCTCAAAATCAATGTTTCTTATATTTATTACAAACCCTTGTAAAATATCTATGACCTTTACCTTGGCAAATGCTGCAGCAGTCATCTGGACCCGCCCTTCATCAGAAGCGTAAATCTTGAGGTCATGTCGGAAAGTGCTGTGGAGACGTAGAAAGCCCAAACCCGGTGTCTCAAACTGACCTGTAACAGCGAGGAGCTTTATTGAAATCATCAAATGACCCTATTTTTTAAAACGCATCTACCCAGAATTCATTGTATCAAATTAGAAATTAAGGTTTTCTGCAAAATAATACCCCCATACTTCTTTTTTGAGAAGCACCCGTGAAATTAGTTGAAGCTTAAATAATTTTAAGCATGTTTTATGGCAGTGATAAGTTTCTATATCTAGTAATATAGGCAGTCAGTGGGGGTCGTGGACTGTGGGCTGACTAAGTGGTGAATAAGTCAAAGGTCGTGTGCAGTCATGCCAGTCATTCCCTAGTA
This sequence comes from Mizuhopecten yessoensis, assembly GCF_002113885.1. NCBI lineage: Eukaryota > Metazoa > Mollusca > Bivalvia > Pectinida > Pectinidae > Mizuhopecten > Mizuhopecten yessoensis. Next base: position 123,365 of record NW_018479918.1, on the reverse strand, counting down.
AGGGACTATCCAGATCACGTGATCAGAGTGGGGGCGTGTGCAACTTTGAGGGAGATCAGTCAGCTCCAGCAGCCATTTTTAAATTCTCTCAATCTGTATCAATTCAAGCATTTTATCCGGTGATTCTCTCAAATTCTACGTACACGAACTTTACTAATTGTCTGGGATGTATCATGTATGTTTTGCGTCACGAGGGAGTGTCTCGTATGTACATACGATGAACTTTTGAAGAATTAGTCAGGGGAGTGTTTTACCCCTTCCTTCATCATGGCGCCTAAATCAAAGAAACAGAAAACGTCTGGAAGTGCGCTGGATATGACCAACTATCTGAACTGGGGTGTCACCAGATTACGGCATGAACTTTCTGCGATTGGATTAGTTACTTCTACGTCGTTTCCAATCTCTACACTTCGTAAATTGTATGTTGACAATCTACTAACCCGACACGCAAATGAGCGTTCACAGGGTAGTGCGCGTGTCCCGCGATCGAGGATTCCTCGTCCAATACCGCAGTTCGCCATCACTCGTTCTCCAAACGAGATCGAC
>NW_018479918.1:102601-118928 GCF_002113885.1 Mizuhopecten yessoensis | reverse complement strand
TTTGGATTTATGATGCTATAAACATCATTATTCCCCAAGTAATTCATTAAAGGTCAAGAGTTTCGAACCCTGATCACACAGATTTCTGCAACAATCGTTGTACGGTATATATACATCCTTGGTATACTGGCGAACTTTTACCACGGCGTAGATGTTCCAAATCTGTGGGATGATTCAAACACAGTAGTCTTGAAGATTTCTTCAACCATCGTTGTAGCGGTACACTTACGGGTACTGGTGGATTATTTACCTCAGGGTAGAGGTCCCAAATGCCAAATATTACCCCCATACTCTTATTTTGAGAAGCATCCATGAAATTAGTTAAAACAATATCCTGAAATAGATTTATGCTGCCTGAAAATTTTGTGCAAAACCATCAACAGTCATTTCTTAAACTTTTAGGTTTTGACCCTTGACCTGTCAATGCCAAAATTTGAAGCATAATTCATGGTAATACGTGAGGATTAAATTAAGACATTATTTGCTTGCCAAAACTCCACTGATCTGGATTTTTTTTTTATCAAAACATTCAATTATGATTTTCTCCTTTTTAAATTCTGTTAATTTAGTTGGTTGCTCATTTTGTTGTTTGGTATCTCTGCTTTATAGTCAAAACACTATAGTTAACATCTGAAAGTGTACATCATTACCATATCTAAACATAGTTTTAAATGATTTATTAAAATATGACATTTGTAAAATAAAATAAACTGAAATACTTCCTTATCTTCCAAATCTTAAAATCGTGAATCATGGTTTTTTTCGGTAAATACATATTTTATTACTAATGCCAGATTGTTCATTTGCCTAATACATAAGTAGCTAAGGCCAAAACCAATCCTGCTATTATCCTCAGAAAAACAGGAAAGGTAGGCAGGCAATTTCTTATTAAATTTGGAAAATATTTTTACTATGCTTATATAGAGCAGGAGTTCTGACTTAAACATTGCATATCACTAAATACTACAAAAACGGTTGGATTGGCACAAAAATCTAGGGTAAGTAGGGTTTGTGGAAACACAATATTTTTATTATTTGGCATTATAACAAGTCTTTACCTTGTCCACCAGGATACAGTGTCCGGAAGGCCTTGCCTAAATCTTCTGCCTGTATTTTACCTGCCGGAGTTAACTCCCCTCCCCATTTCACAATCAGCAACAAGGATGGTTTGCGAGGATAGTCATCTGATAAAAATTAATCAATAACAAAAATGCGATAATAAATAAAGATTGTATTTACCTCTGTCATATGACTGTACAATAAAATATAAATGTTACTTCATATGTCACAATATTTATTTATGTATATCAACTAACAAATCCAAACTGGTTCTTCAGGCAACTGACACTTTCTTGAGACATTATAGCTTTAAAAATTTACTTCCATGTTTACTTGACAACAATTGACTCAGTTCATTAGCACCAGTTTGAATATGCTAACTTTTTTAAAATGAAATAAAACTGACTTTTTTTTAATATACATAAAGATGAACTTTACTTTTCCCAAATCTTGTCATTTTCTAACAGAAAAACAAACAAACGAACAACCTTATCTTTTTCTGCTACTGAACACTGATGCAATAGTTTTATCAACATTGAAGGTCCCCTCACATAAGCTAATTATACACTGCTGGACCCAGCTTTACAAAGTTTATTGACAACACAAAAATACATTCTATAATTGTTTAAAATACTGAAATTCAAAAGTAACCCTACAAAATTTCAAGATGATCACCTGCTACATACAGAAAACATGAAAATAATTTTCAGATATTTGTCAAAAACTTTATATCATTTTTTTTGTTAACAACCAGTAAATCTATCAGACTATAAAAATACAAGGCCCTAATCAAGATCCAAGGTATACATACAACAGAGCTTTACAAAATTGTTTCTAATTATTGTTTATTTCCAACAATTCTTTATTCAAATATCTTCAAAATTTAATTTGTTATCAATTAATATTGAGTCATATCAAGTCAATCCAAATATTCCCAAGTCACACCAAGTTTCTTTCATCATTTTCAGCAATTTTTAAATTGAGTATTAAAAGATTAAGGCATAACGGATCAATTCATAAATTCATACATGCCAGATTTCACGGTGTGAAACAAAATATCACAGATTCTCCTCCGATAAAGTCAAACTAAACTCAGGTCAGAAATTATTGATGACTAGATTTTTTTGTGATATGAACAAAAATGCATTAAATACACCGAAAATGTAGACAAAGGGGGTGATTAATTTACAATTTAAGAATAAGAATTAAGTAATACTTAAATTATTTTACACCAATTGCCTCCATAAAAGGAGAATGGATGCTACAGAGCTTTTTATTCATTACTTTGTAAATTGGGAATTATTCATTACATTGGAAATTGGGAAAAGAGTGTCACGTCAGAGTACCCACCACAAATGAGCAAAAACAATCTAGTGCATAAGTATTTATTGGCTCATTTGCGAAAGATATTGTGTGTGGTCACAATAATCCAAATGAGGAAGTTCTATATTTATACTAAAATTTGATTATTATCTAAAAGGCTAAAACACATGTATTAACAATACTTGATTTTGTTTTAGATGATAATTGTCACAATGTTATCTGAATAAAGTATACATGTATAGCCCGATTTATTTTTCCAATTAATTTTTGGAAATTTCAGTTTTACATCAGACCCAAAAATGCTCCTAAATAAGGTATGGTAATTATTCAAAGGTCTAACATCATTTCTGAACAAGTATCAAGTATTCTTAAAAAATGGTGAAGTCCAAGCTCATACAAGGAATACTATTCAAAGATAAGGTTAAAATTCAGCAAAAAAACCAAAACAGATAAAATAACAAAATCTTGGATATTCATATTTAATATTGTTATAAACTAATTCATATAAACCCAGAACATTTTCTATATTTTTATACTAGCATCTACACTATGTTATCCAGTAAATATGGAAAAAAGTAAAGTCCTTTTGACAGTCTTTGCTTCAAAAGGATATAGGGAAGGCAATTTATCATAACGATAATTTGAGGTTCTTATAAACCACTTTATCAAAATCAAGGTCATCTCAAAGCGGTTCACAAATTATTATCCGTGGTTATAGGGCCTTTGCAACCAGCCAATATCGTTCTAAACTCCCTGGGGAGCATACAGCTGGTGCTGCCATTTATGCACTCACAGCTAGCATTCAACAATTCTAGCACTGCCCAACCACGTACTTATTTACATCTGAGTAGACTGGAACAAGCGGAATAAAGGATCTTGTTCAAGGATACAACACAGCGCCGTGACATGACTCAAACCCACAACCTTTCAGTCACAAGCCCGGCGTCCTACCACTAGACTACCGTGCCTCATGATATAAGTTCAATCCCGGCTACCTCGGGGCTATTGATAATAACGGGTAATTTTACACAATAATGTTAGGGTGTCATATCCAATCATTAAGCATTCATGAAGCCACACCACTCTAAATCTATCGATATAAAAACCAAATCACTCAGAAATACATGTGTAATGCTGTTATAGAAAATCTTACTGTTGTCACAGTTATCACAATCATCAAAACTGCATTGTTCAATCTCCTCACTCAAATCTGTCAAAAAAACAGTCATAATAAAATCAACTTGGCAACAAAATCAAGAAAGCAGTTCTAATTTTGACAACAAGGGTGTTATACACACAGGGGAACTTTGATATTTGACCAAGCAATCTTGTTTACTTTGAACACATTTTATTTTTTTAAATAATTTGAGAAAATATTGTCACATTTGTTTTCTCAAATTTCAATTCTTGTTATAACAAGGCAGAGTATTGCAAGTCAATCCATAGTCCCCCACCGATATCTATATTCAATAAACAGTACACCTATGTCAGGAAGCATAGGCCACAGTAAGGATAATAGTGACCTACTTCTAGCACTCCGTCATCCCAAGATGTCCTTGTACACCAAATCTGGTTACTCCAGGTGAAATAGTATAAAAGATATGCCCCGGACAAAAAAAAATCAAAAGTTAAGGTCAAAGCATAGGTCACGGTTAGGTCATAGTGACCTTCTTCTTGCACTCTGCACTCTGCAATCCCAAGATGTCCTTGTACACCAAATCTGGTTAATCCAGGTGAAATAGTATAGAAGATATGTTCTGGAAAAATTTCTTTGACGGAAGGATGGACGGAAGGACAGAAGGAAGGACGGGAGATGGAAGGACGGACGGAGTGCAAACCTACAGTCCTCTCCGGGAACCGATGATATTATACATACAGGGGGGACTTTGATATTTGACTAGGCAATATTTTTAATTTGACAGTAATTATATTAAACATACACTACAGGGGAACTGCCATATTTGACCAGGCCATCTTGTCCACTATGAAATGGTTAATGAAATCCCCTCAAATATTTACTTTCGTAAAAACCAATGAAAATGTTGACTGAGAAAGATGAAAAAGAACAAGTTCCCAAAATCTTTAAATATAGCCTGATCAACAAAGTACCACTGTAATAATATCAGATCAGCATGATTATCTATCGGATGTGTTAACTAATTGATTGCTAATAAAAATGTTTGAATTTCATGCGATTGGTTTCCTTATTTTATGTTAAACATTGTGAGTAAACACTTCCTAATATTGATTTTACTAATCTGAAATATCATCAAATGTCTGGTTTATATCCTTTCTTAGAATCTTGAAGACAAAATATTCATTCAGATATCTTTTAAATGAACTTTCATCATGTCTAATTTATTGTCAATATTGTGACAGAAATCTTATGTTGTGAGAAATGTTTAGGATAAGGCAATAATGGAAGAGTTATGAGTGGGGATATGCAGGTTATTTCTTTTCTTTTTCAACTTCATTTCTAAAAATCCATCAAGAATTAGGTGACTGCATAAGCCAAGGCAAAGCAATGCTCAGCAGGAAACAATGATAATGAAAGGGAGTTTGATGAATAGTTAAAATGAGTTGTCTCCCTTATTTCTGAGTGCTTAACTCTATTTTTCTGAGTTCCTATGCTTTCTATGTCTCGGCTCATTTTAATTTTGACCACCTGAATTATCTCCCTTTATCCCTGCTTGACTAAATATGCATTTTGTGTAGAACATTCTTGGGCAAAGGGGACTTAATTTTGGATAAACGAAGAGTGTGGATGCTGACATTTAATTTGTGTCTGCTTTAGTTAGCTCCCTGAATTCTGGCTGAATTAGTTCCCTTCAACTCTCACAGACAGAATTAGCTCCCTTCAACTCTCACAGACAGAATTAGCTCCCTTCAACTCTCACAGACAGAATTAGCTCCCTTCAACTCTCACAGACAGAATTAGCTCCCTTCAACTCTCACAGACAGAATTAGCTCCCTTCAACTCTCACAGACAGAATTAGCTCCCTTCAACTCTCACAGACAGAATTAGCTCCCTTCAACTCTCACAGACAGAATTAGCTCCCTTCAACTCTCACAGACAGAATTAGCTCCCTTCAACTCTCACAGACAGAATTAGTTCCCTTCAACTCTCACAGACAAAATTAGCTCCCTTCAACTCTCACAGACAGAATTAGCTCCCTTCAACTCTCACAGACAGAATCAGCTCCCTTCAACTCTCACAGACAGAATTTTCTCCCTTTTAACTCTCACAGACAGAATTAGTTCCCTTCAACTCTCACAGACAGAATTAGCTCCCTTCAACTCTCACAGACAGAATTAGCTCCCTTCAACCCTCACAGACAGAATTAGTTCCCTTCAACTCTCACAGACAAAATTAGCTCCCTTCAACTCTCACAGACAGAATTAGCTCCCTTCAACTCTCACAGACAGAATCAGCTCCCTTCAACTCTCACAGACAGAATTTTCTCCCTTTTAACTCTCACATACAGAATTAGTTCCCTTCAACTCTCACAGACAGAATTAGCTCCCTTCAACTCTCACAGACAGAATTAGCTCCCCTCAACTCTCACAGACAGAATTAGTTCCCTTCAACTCTCACAAACAGAATTAGCTCCCTTCAACTCTCACAGACAGAATCAGCTCCCTTCAACTCTCACAGACAGAATTTTCTCCCTTTTAACTCTCACAGACAGAATTAGTTCCCTTCAACTCTCACAGACAGAATTAGCTCCCCTCAACTCTCACAGACAGAATTGAGGTAACTCTGAATTGACTGAATTTGGTGTCCTAAACTTTGACTAGATTCAATTAGCCCCCTAAACTCTGATGTCTGACAGAAGAAACAAATCCCTTAATTCTGACAAGTTTGGGACCTTTCTCTCCATAAGGTTTAGATATTATGTCTACAGGACCATTTGTTTCTTTTGGGAATACAATATCCCTTTTTCCAACCTGGGAAACAGTTGTACAAATGTACTATGATGTCAAAATGGAAGATGACGTTACACGCATTGTGACTTGACGTCATTATTTGAAGATTGACCAATGAAAGGATGCCCAGAGGGATACCCACTAGAGGTTAACCGAAAATGTTTACCAACTCCTAGCAGGTTTATCCCATGTGACGGGAGTGAGGAAACATTTAGTGGTTGAGGGGAAAAAAGGATATATCTCACACGCAGAAAAAGGATATATCTCACACGCAGAAAAAGGATATATCTCAAACGCAGAAAAAGGATGATACACCAGTCAAAGGTTAGAGAATGAAGAAAAATCTCCCGTAAACTAGTTACACCCTCGAAACTAAGACTGAGTTAGCTCCCCTGAACTCTGACTGATAAAAACTATGATAAGAAAAAAGAACATATCAAGCTTGTTATCTATACCTGAAGACCTGCAACTATTCAGAAAATATGAAACAAAGCATTAAGTGAGGCATACAATTACATATGTCCAGTTTTTTTTTTATATTTTACAGGAAAGCAAAAACCCACTTATCAGGATTTCTGGAGAATTGGCTTATATTGAAGCAGAAGGTACATATGTGTTTGACCTTTTGAGTATATGTTGATGATTTTGATTAAGGACTCTTTATATGCTAATACTAACATTAAACAGTCTTGGTGGAATATCTGGTAAAAAAGTTTCTGTTATTCATGTTTTTATCTTATTTCATATATTAAAGTACAAAACTAGCTTGCAGATCGTTATTTTATCACGAAATTAAATCCCCGAATGAAGCAGATATTCCCATGATATGTAAGCAAGGACAGGATTGGGCTACTGTGCAGACTGAATATGGAACAGTTAATATGATTGGATGATTATAAATTATACAACAGAAACAATAGCTATACAACAACTTATTGATGTAGGCCTACATTGTAGGGGAGTGAAGGAGGAATTGTCATGATATGTAAGCAAGGACAGGATTGGGCTACTGTGCAGACTAAATATGTAACAGTTAATATGATTGGATGATTATAAATTATACAACAGATACAATAGCTATACAGCAACTTATGGATGTAGGCCTACATTGTAGGGGAGTCAAGGAGGAATTGCCATGATATGTAATCAAGGACAGTATTGGTCTACTGTGCAGACTGAATATGTAACAGTTAATATGACTGGATGATTATAAATTATACAACAGATACAATAGCTATACAGCAACTTATGGATGTAGGCCTACATTGTAGGGGAGTCAAGGAGGAATTGCCATGATATGTAATCAAGGACAGGATTGGGCTAATGTGCAGACTGAATATGTAACAGTTAATATGATTGGATGATTATAAATTATACAACAGAAACAATAGCTATACAACAACTTATGGATGTAGGCCTACATTGTAGGGGGGGGAAGGAGGAATTGCCATGATATGTAATCAAGGACAGGATTGGGCTACTGTGCAGACTGAATATGGAACAGTTAATATGATTGGATGATTATAAATTATACAACAGAAACAATAGCTATACAACAACTTATGGATGTAGGCCTACATTGTAGGGGGGGGAAGGAGGAATTGCCATGATATGTAATCAAGGACAGGATTGGGCTACTGTGCAGTCTAAATATGTGACAGTGAATATGATTGGATGATGAGAAATTATACAACAGACACAACTTATGGATGCATGCCTACATTGTAGGGAACACAAACCTTCTTCACTGGACGATTTCTTTGGGTGACCGTAGGGTTGGTATTTCAGCTGAACTTTCCGGTTGATTCCAGAAAAATGGCCATACCTTAAAAAACACACAAACAAATTGAAGTGTTTTATAAACATTACGATAATCGGGATTGCATAGAAGCACATTTGTTTGTTATTTAGATATATAAGTTTGGATAATGGTTGAATTCTTTGCTTCCATTTAAAAAGCTTTATATACAAACAAGCAATGCAAAGAAGAAAACTTTATACTGGAATTTAAATTTATATTTACTTTGAATGTCCAACGCTTTTTTTTTCTTGTGCTGCATAATGTAACGGATTCTCGAGAACGGGAGCCAGGGCCTGTCGTCATGGAACCATTATCATGCTCAAACTCAGATCCTGCGCTCAAGCCAAATAGTTTTTACCAATGATAACTTTATAAACAAGCACATTTTGTCAATGATTTGAAAGAATTTTGGACTTAAAGTCTAATACCACTTTAGATGTTTCTACTTAACATTATTTTTACCCTATAACTTAAGTTAACATGGTCACAAGAAATTTGGTTTGAGCACAGAATCCATGCTTGAGCACAAGACATACCGTTTCATGAATACGGGCCCTGGTCTTAATGCTATCTGTGATATTAAGGATCACCAAACTTTTTAAAGATTCTGAGTCCTACTGCACTTTGGTTTTTGTATACACAGTAACCTCCCCTTAATTTCATTTTGGATATTACTGTAGCACAGTTGGACCAGGACAGTTATCTCCATTGACAGGGTAGTTCAAGCTGTTTGAGTGATAGTATAACAATCTGGGGTCCTGGGTTGGAATCCTGTTTTAGCCACACTGAATATTTTTACGTCTAGAATTGCTTATACAAAATGTATTTTGTTAATTTCAAAAGTTATGGTTTTCTTTTCAGCAATAAATTATCAGAAGTTATCGTCACGCCAGAAACGGAGTTTCAATGCGTAGTTAAGTATTTGGGAGTGGTACAGGAAAACCTAATGGGAGTTCTGAAGTTTTAACCTTTTTGCCGTTCCCACTGTTGAAAGCATCTTGTTGATATTCTGACTGTTAATGGGACAAAGATAAAGTAAAGGACTAGACATTACGACAGCTACCAAATAAATGTCTTCTGCACAAATGTTCAAGCACGTCCAGAGGTAACAATTTTCATTTTCAATACTTAAAAGTGGACCCATAACTTTCCATTTAACTCATTCACCCCTGAAATTCTAAAATGAACTATTCCAACCTTTGAATTGGAAGAGTTCAAATGTGTCTTCAGGGGTGAGGTTAAATTGAATACCCAATCCCCTTGGAATCATAAAATACAAGCGTAAAAGATGACAACATCAACAGGTTAATTAATTTTCCAGGTTTTTCAAATGTAGCTCATTTCCTATTTGTTCACTGTTCAATCACACAGTAGTCTTAAAGGTTTTTAAAAAGATTTCTTATATGATTCAGATGAAAATTGTCTTTCATATATTCTTCAAAAAAAAAAAATCTGATAACTTTTGAAATACAGAGTTCCAATTAGATGTTATTGGGACATTTAAGAACAGAGAAGTCATCAAATTTGACCTCCCACACAAATAAAGCTTTGCGAGTTAAAACATCTTCTTGTGGAGTTAAATATAATTTAGAAGACATTTCTATTGTTAAAATAGGCACAACAAAAGGTCTCCTTAAAACAAAACAATTATAATAACATAATTGCACATGCAATACAGATAAAATTAATTTTGTCAATAGTGCGATATCATTGTTCTATTGTATGAAATCTAACTAGTCAATTTCAAAAGTAAGCACAAAACATTAGCCAGAGAAGGGAGGTAATTCACTGAAGTCCAGTTAGTAAGAGGGTTGGAGGGGGGAATCAAGCACACATTTCAATGACATTCCTAAACATCTAGTGATTCCTAGGTTTCTGTTAATCATGAATGTACTAAATTTTGTTAAAGATTTCTACACATGTCAACTGCAGAGCAAAACTGTATCTCACAGTTCTGCGGAAATTCAAAAGATGTTTTTAACACATTACACCCCTGTGACATTGAAATTTAATCACCTTTTTATTAAAACTGTCATGACTAGAGGGCTCATGGTGTTATTTAAAGGAAAAGTCGACATTAAAATGAAAGAAGAACTTAAATGAGAACAACTTCCTGTAGTCAGATGAAAGTTAGGCCAAAGTGATGATACAGTGTAAAGTTATATAACTGTTACTCCAGTAGAGTCGGTAATATTTGTGGGAGATTTAATTTTGCTATATTCGTGGTCACCAAAACTATTTACAGACACAAAAGAAAGATCAGCTTGCACGTTTACTGCCAAATTATGATAATAAAACAACAATTCAATATCGCATTTTCATTCATAACCAGTAAAATACATTCACATCATCCAAATAAAGAAGTACCCTTGTAACCAAATGAAAAAAAACACTGTTTATATGCCTCTTTTTATCGTTTCCTTTCCTTATTTCCTGGTGTCTTTTGTTTATTACTTCAAATATCTACAGTTAACGAATAACTGAATTTAGTTTTTAAAAGTGATTAAAATTAAGAAATAAATCCAAACAAAAAAGCCATGCACAGGGGGGGTGGGAAGTAACAGCATCAATTTCACATATTCAATCAGCTGAATGGCAAAAAGTAGATCATTTATTTGCAAAGGGTAGAACCATTTTCTTTGCAAAGGATAGATAACTCAATTTAATTTATATCAACAGGGTAGCCAATTTCTGCAATGTTGCAAAGGGAAGATAACTCATTATGGCATGGGGAGATAACTCATACATTTAACCAGAAAACCACAAAACATCGCAGGTTATAACCAACTTTTCTGATGAACACAAGAAAGTGCTGGTCTGTATTTCGAATTTCTGTTGAAAATCCCACCTTCAAAATTGAAAAAAATAGCAGCTCAGGGTTACAACAGAGTTGTCTGGACCATTACAGTAGTTGCAACATTACAGTGATTTTTACCATTGTGTCGGATAAAAAAAAAAAAAATTCATTTTTACTCTTTTTTCGAAAACTTTTTACAGGAAATTAACATTCGCCACAAAAATATAAAGATATTAATTTTGCTCGTTTAAAGTTTGTCAAAAACACTATTTGTAAATTTTTACCATTGTGTCAGATGAAAATAATTATTTTTATAATCTTAACTCTTTTTTGGAGAAATATTTACAGGAAATTAACATTCGCCACAATAATATAAAGCTATCAATTTTGCTCATTTAAAGTGTGTCAAAAACATTATTCGTAAACTTTTACCATTGTGTCAGATAAAAATTATTAGTTTCATAATCTCAACTCTTTTTTGGAGAAATATTTCCAGGAAATAAACATTCGTCACAATAATATAAAGCTATCAATTTTGCTCGTTTAAAGTGTGTCAAAAACATTATTCGTAAATTTTTACCATTATGTCAGATAAAAAATAATTATTTTCATAATCTTAACTCTTTTTTCGAGATTTTTTTACAGGAAATTAACATTCGCCACAAAAGATATAGATATCAATTTTGCTCGTTTAAAGTTTGTCAAAAACATGATTCATATATCTATCACTGTGAGGGCTCAGTTATGGTTTCGGCCAGCCAAACCATCCAAAATTTTGTATAGGCTGAGATTTCAAAACAAGTCAAGTCAACCTATACACACATCATCCCCACTGTTATCATCCCAATGAAGTTTGTCCTCTGAGGTTATCAAAAGAGATCCCTTCCCTGTTTTTACCTCCCTTGGGAGAAAGATATCATCAGTTCTAATATCTTAATCCCTTTTCTAAGATATTTTTTGGTAATTAGATGCGTTAAAACTAAAATTTTCCATTTTCTTGGAGACTGAACATAATGTTGAAATCTATGATTATCAATCCTGAGTCGATTTACTTTTTTCCTTACCGAATAAGACAAAAATAAAACAAGGGTGAACAAACCATCTGGCAAATGTCCACTGTGGAAGACAGTACCAACTTATTTCACAAGAGATCTTTGCCGATTCAACACTACATTTTAAATCCAACTATACAAGCCATATTACCTTTATAAAATTTTCAAATATTCTGTGATTTATAATAATAATAATTAATTTCCTGTTAAACTATAATTGTGGACACTTGATGTAGCTATTTTCACTAGTCAAAGATAAAGGATCTTTTTCAAATGCAATTTTCATGTGATTTGGGGGTTTTCCTGGGACAACTGCCCAGAAAGTAAGCTTAATAAAATTATGAATGGTTTGTAAATATCCTATTGAATATTCATTGAACTCTGACATAACCTGGTTCCCCAGGAAGATTCCCGCACATCTTCATTGAACTTTGACATAACCTGGTTCCCCAGGAAGATTCCCGCAAATCTTCACTCTGTATTTCAATGGAGGAGGAGTTTTAGGCTCCTCAACAGAGAATTTCTATAAACCTTTGTGAGAAACTTTATTACTGTGTGTTAATGGGGGTAAAACCAACGTCATTATAGGGGACAGTAGTTTATATTAATGCCCTAGTTGTTTACTTGGAAATGTTAAAAAATCCTGAGGAACCAAAAACACAACCAAATTATAACCAGCCAACATTTTCATTACCACAACACAACAGAATAATCAAACAAACAAAATTAATTATTTTGAGACTCAATATTTTTAACAGTTATTGTTTTAACCAAACTTTCACAATGAAAATTATGAAGTGTTTTTCCTCCTTTTTTTCTGTAATTGTACTTTTTGTACTATCACTACTCCAAATGGCAGTATATTGTTTGGTTTTATTTCAGAAATAGCAAAAACTAGAACACTGACAGGTCCCCGGTCTATTTTTGGTAACAGTAACCTTGACCTTTGAATTTTTTAAACCCCTATTGCACATCTAAAATCCACAGTGTATCATCATGGCAAATTTCAGAAAGATTAGTCTTTCGGCTTTCAAGATAATCTCTGGAAACGAAAGTGTGGACGGACACACAGACAGACAGCCAGTGTGTTTACTATAGGGCACCTGATTATTGTCACATTCATACATTTCAATTCCAATCTAGAAGAAGTTTAAATAAACATAAGAGAAAAAGTGCCTGCTATATTATCTAAAAATATCTGTTCGTAAGATTTTTTTGGGTTTTTTTTTTTAAGTTATATCATAAATAACGCTGTGAAAGGCCATAAAGGATGTGGCCTGCTATGCTATCTAAAATATCTGTTCGTAAGAATATGTATTTAAAAAAAAAAAATCTAAAATACAGTTGTATCATAAATAACGCTGTGAAAGGCCATACAGGATGTGGCAATCTTATATTTCTAAGAATATTTTATTTTCTAAGACTAGTTTATCTTTCTTATATTTCTACGACTTATTTATCTTTCTTATATTTCTACGACTTATCTGTCTTTCTTATATTTCTAAGACTAATTTATCTTTCTTATATTTCTACGACTACTTTTCCTATATGTCTAGGACTAATTTTTCTCCCACCCTTCACAGGTGTGTCTCCCGTTTTAGCTGGGAAAGATCAGCTTGTCACCCCCATAGGGGCAGATAGCCTCGTTTCGATCAGCACGTGTTCAATTGTGACGTCATTAAGAAGCCACATCGGTAATTGTGACGTCATTAAAAAGCGTCATCGGTAATTCTGACGTCATAAAAAGCGTCATCGGTAATTGTGACGTCATAAAAAGCGAATGACAATATGCATACCCCACGTGTGTTTTTGTTTACAATCATGGCAGACTACTGTCGGTGGAGTTGTGACTGAAATAATAGGATGAGAGAAAAAATAATCATCCCCTACCTTGAGGGTGCAACAGAGAAACCTCCAACCTTTGAGGTGATATTTTTGGTTGTCTAACCCTTGGTTCGACAACTGAAAAACATTGCCCCTCGAGTTGGAGATTTCTCTGTCACACCCTCAAGGTAGGGGGAAGATTCTATTAATCTTGCATTAATTAAATTAATCTTTATTATATTACTTTGACTAACCTATCTTTTATTATTAAACTAATTTTCTTTCTTATTTATCTAAGAACAATTATCCTATAATTTTAAGACTATTTATTCTTGCACTGCTTAAAAAAAACACTTATATTTCTAAAATGAATTTATCTTGCATTACTTTATCTAATCTTTCTTCTATTTCTAAGTCTATTTTTTTTCATTTAAAAGACTGATTTATCTTGCTATACTTTAACTATTTTTCTCACATTTTTAAGACTGATTTATCTTGCAATACTTAAACTATTTTTTCTTACATTTCTAAGACAACTTTCAGCTGTTGTAATTTAGCTTTCTTCTCTGCTATTTCTGGATCTGACGAGGCCTGATGTTCCGACAGTAAGAACCGGGCGATGTCTAAAACCTCCTGGAGCTGTTTCGGTTTCTTCAGTTTTAGATGTCCGCTCCGATAGCCGTCATATTTCTTAAAGAGATCAAAGAATCTGAAAAAGAAGAGATGAATACTGTTGAAGACACAAAGAAAACTAACAAATATTTAAAGTGTTTACAAACCACCTCAAACTTATTTTTATTTAGAAAATAAAAATTAAAAAAAATAAAATTACCTACCTATCCTATTTTATCAGTCATGTAACCTGAAACAATTTTTCTTTTTGTCTCATCGTTTCATAATTTCTATAATTGTGTTTGCAACCAAAAGTCATTAGGCTATAAATAACCTGCTTACATTTCATGTGATATTGTAGTAGTTATGGGAAAACTGACTAACATATCCCCACTTACTTTTTGTGTTTGACCTCCATTTTCATTTTCTGCTTTGGTGTCCGGTCACCATGTCTTATAACAGCTACAACGGTCCTCAGCTCCATCCTGTCAAATACAAGACAGCTATACATTATATACATCCTCCCTCAATTTGTAAGTCTTCACCCCTCCTAGGACTAGTGATTGAAGCTGGTCAGACGCCTTAACCACTCGGCCACCATGGGTTTGGTTTTATATTGTTTAGCGTCCTATTAACAGCTATTGTCATTTAAGGACGTGCCTCCATGTGTGTTGTGTAAGCGTGCTTGTGTGTAAGAGACAGGGTATGTTGATGTACTTGCCTCCTTGTCATAGCGCGGATCTGATGCCGTCTATATAGTGCTATCTCACTGAAATGCCATGCTGAAGGCACCCAGCACAGCATTCCACCCGGTCACACCGAACTGACAACGGGTGAACCAGTTGTTGCAATTTCCCTAAATGCTGAACGTTAAGCAGGGAATAACAACGACCATTTTTAAGGACTTCAGTATGTCCCTGTCTGGGGACATAACCCATTGCCTTCCTCACCTGGGCGAACGTTCAACATTAAAGTGAGGTGTTGCCAAGCAAGGCGCTCGGAAATAAAAGATAGTTAGAAGTAGAAAGAAAATATCCCAAATATTGCAATGGGTGCAGCAGATTTATTTTGGTCGCTTTTGTGTCCCCTAATAGAGGGTACAAAAGCAAATCCCCAATTCTGCATGGGGTTCCCACATTAGTCGCCTCTTACGATACATGCCGTGGGTAGCAGTAGGTGTATGGGTTCCCACATTAGTTGCCTCTTACGATACATGCCGTGGGTAACAGTAGGTGTATGGGTTCCCACATTAGTCGCCTCTTACGATACATGCCGTGGGTAGCAGTAGGTGTATGGGTTCCCACATAAGTCGCCTCTTACGATACACGCCTTTGGTAACAGTAGGTGTATGGGTTCCCCCATTAGTCGCCTCTTACGATACATGCCTTTGGTAACGGTAGGTGTATGGGTTCCCACATTAGTCGCCTCTTACGATACATGCCATGGGTAACAGTAGGTGTATGGGTTCTCACATTAGTCGCCTCTTACGATACATGCCTTTGGTAACAGTAGGTGTATTGGTTCCCACATTAGTTGCCTCTTACGATACATGCCTTTGGTAACAGTAGGTGTATTGGTTCTCACATTAGTCGCCTCTTACGATACATGCCGTGGGTAACAGTAGGTGTATTGGCTGTGTCCTCTCAACTGTTTATTTCATTTAACAACCAGTGTCCAAATCAATGTTAGATACCGATCAATTCTGATAAGTATTTGATTCCAACAAATTGAATGTAAATTTGATACTGTTACAGTACTGCTGCCAAACACTGTGTGATAATTGGTTTGGTTTGTTTGTGTTTACCCTCCTATGAACAGTTTGGTTTGTTTGTGTTTACCCTCCTATGAACAGTTTGGTTTGTTTGTGTTTACCCTCCTATGAACAGTTTGGTTTGTTTGTGTTTACCCTCCTATGAACAGTTTGGTTTGTTT
>NW_018479918.1:66091-101576 GCF_002113885.1 Mizuhopecten yessoensis | reverse complement strand
AAAAAAAAAAAAATCTTAAAAGCAGTTTATGAGAAGTTCACAGTTTTTGTTATTACCCAATAGTCTATATAAATTATAATTAGTTATTTTTGACTGTTTCTGGCCTTTTGTCCAATTTCGGCTGTAGGGGTGAAACAGTCAAAACTGTTTTACCGTCAGAGCGAACTGTTACCCGGCGCGAATTCGATGCGCAGAAATCCCCCCTCAAGAGCCCCGATCAAGCGGTTCGTTGACCGCGACTCAGTGTTGAAGCAATGGCAACATTGCATGCAGCATTGATACTAATTTTTATTTGGTAATAAAACAATTGTATAGTATATTGTAGAATATACTATATAGAACAATAGTATATTGTAGAATAAAATTCTGTATAAAACTTACCCCAATATCTTTGCACAGTCATCATAATACTTGATAGAGTTTTTCACAAAGCTGAACCCATTGACATCACACACGTAAGATTTCCCACTGGCTCGGAGGAGGTCAAACCCACACACATTTTGCTGTAAACAAAAATAAAGTATCTGTAATTTGTCAACATATCGATAGATTTATTCAGATGTCTAGATGACGTTTGTTATCCTTGCTCTATTTCTACATCTAGATATACACAAGTATTATCATCAACAAATCTCCCCGATCGGACATGATCGTCCGAACGGACGTGATCGGACGTGATCGTCCGAACGGACGTGATCGGACGTGATCGGACGTGGAAAAGGATGGAGTCACCTTCCTTCCATCAGAGTTTTATGAAGCTCACTGAAGCTCACTGAAGTTCACTTCATAATGCTCATTATTTATGTGTAAGAGCAGTCATGGCTTGATTGTGAAATGAAAATTGGGCCATATTACTCATGATCTATACTAATTAAATTCTTTTACTTCTGAACATATGGCCTGGTGAAATTAATAACTTTTATCAGAAAAAAACTGATTTTCTCAAGACACAACTTTTTCATGCTTTTTTTCAGCTATGTAAAATGTTATATTACATTTGAACATATGGCCTGGTGAAATTAAAAATGTTTATCAGAAAAAAAATGACTTTCTTCAAGACATAAATTTTTCATGCTTTTTTTGGCATTGAAAAACCTTTCTATTACCTTAAATGCTTGGCACACTTTCCTAGCTAAAAGCTTTTCTTTGGCACTCAGAATGACTGGAAACCGAACTTCTTTTCCATCTTTATCCCGCTCTACTTTCCCATCTAACGCCGGCGATTTTCTTGCTTCAGCATGTGCGTAGTCAGGACCAACAGTATACACCTGTAATTAGTGTATACAGATTTATATATACCTGTAATTAGTGTACACAGATTTATATATAACTGTAATTAGTGTACACCGATTTATATACACCTGTAATTAGTGTACACAGATTTATATATACCTGTAATGAGTGTGCACAGATTTATATATTCCTGTAATTAGTGTATACAGATTTATATATACCTGTAATTAGTGTTTACAGATTTATATATACCTGTAATTAGTGTACCCAGATTTATATATACCTGTAATTAGTGTACAGGGATTTATATACACCTGTAATTAGTGTACACAGATTTATATATGCCTGTAATTAGTGTACACAGATTTATATATAACTGTAATTAGTGTACACCGATTTATATACACCTGTAATTAGTGTATACAGATTTATATATACCTGTAATTAGTGTACACAGATTTATATATATATGTATTTAAGGATTCTATTCTATTTACATTTAGTGCAATATTGATATTTTTTTGGATAATTAATAAAATATCGGTCTTGTGCAAGTCTAACACCAAAGCTTATGATGTCATCACTCGCTGTGAGACGATGGTCGTCCTGGTAAGATGAATAACTTGTTTGCATTGATTATAAGGAAAAAACAAATTTAGATTTAACTTGATTAGGATTTTTTTAAATCTGAAAACTTCTGACAAAAAAAACCAGCAAATTGAAAACAATCTATTGATAGAACTATTTCCCATGCTCCGCGGAACAACAGAGTAATCAGGTTGATAATATGCTGATGTATTCATAAGCTAACAGGAAAGTCATTGAAAAATAACCTTTGAAGTGTTTAGTAGGTATATTGAGTCCAGGTTCAGTAGAAATGTAAATATATCAGTATAAACCTGCCCTTGATGTAGGACAGCATGGCTCTTTGTTTCTCCAAGATGAAATATGTTTCACGAGGTTGAAGCCAGAGTTGAACATGATTAATCAAGGGAAACAAAGCATACTGTTTCCCTACCACAAGTAAATACTGTATAACAGGTCTTTTTCGTCCAGTTAAACTTTTTTCGCCCTTTTCCTATAAACTCAATTTTTGCCAATTGTAAATTTCACCCCTCACATAGAATTACTGTTATGTTGTTTACCTACATTCACTTTAATGATACATTCGCCCTTGGAGGGCAAAAAAGTGATTATTAAACTGTGGCGATAACTCTTTCATCCCTATGTAACTTTCGTGGACTCTCCCATGCATTGATCTGGGCGAGTCCATTATGGTCTACAGTGGTGAAATGGTTAAATAAAACAATGATTCAATAGTATAGATCACCAGGTAGACGCACCATTGTTGATGCTGCTTCAGTCATTTAGAAGTCAACTGTAGTACTAGTGGCGATGAACATTTTTTCTAGAGGCTACGAATAACGGAAATATGATTGGGGGATACTCGAGTGCATGAGGGTGACAAGATATTGCATAACCCTATCATGTGATCAATATCATCCAATCAGACACACTATTACAAATATGAGGTATAATATTTATTATACACCTGGAATCTGGACACAGACACTAAACTGCTGAGAAGAGATATATCCAAATAGAGCAGATCTCATCAGGTATGATGATTTAAACTAACTCCACACAAGCTACACCTCCTGATTAGTCAGCAAATCAAGCAATATTGGATTGTTGATTACTTCTCGTACACCTAGAGATGATGTTTTTGTTGATGAACAATAATTGTGTGATACAGTCTCACCTTATTATCGAACTTACCATGAAATTTGAGATACACTACAAACGTGTATGTCATTCTGAAACTCATAGCTGTCCACCATCCCTCATTAGGAGGGAGACACCCTCATTTTGACCAAAATTTACCAATTTCCCTTGAAACTCCCTCATTCAAGTACAAACTCAAAATCTACATCCTGTGGTTAAATGATCTCCTAGTTACTGCAGGGTGTGTGTAATGATAATAACAGGTGTGTCTGAATCAAATCAATGCTTTTTGGACTTGTATTTTGATACATAAAAAGCCAAAGTTAAAATGAACACTTTCTCCCTTGACATTGGAAATGTGGAATGAGGGAGATCTCATTGGAAACTTTGTACAAACATTTAAAACTAATGAAACATTTGATATGTAAGTATAACACACCTTCACATCAGTGCCATCTGTAGGCATGAAGTCCTCGTAGATGTAGGAGCCGGACTGTCGCACACGATTCACCTGGTAGTAGGCACTGCTTCGGGGACCAACCTGCACCAAGACAAATCAGGCATTTGGAAAAGATATAGAAAATACATAATACTGTTTTACCATAATAATATAAAGAGATCTCTATCAGGCTACCTGGCTGTAATCACTTAAATGTATTGTCTAACTGTAGGCCTATTTTAAAAAACAAACAAAGACGTTATTCACAATCTCGATTAAACCCCTTACCCCCAAACACTGCCACTAATTTTGACTAATCCCTGACTTTGCCTTGATTAAACCCATACCCCCAACACTGCCACTAATTTTGACTAATCCCTGACTTTGCCTTGATTAACCCCCTACTCCCAACACTGCCACTAATTTTGACTAAACCATGACTTTGCCTTGATTAACCCCCTACCGCCAACACTGCCACTAATTTTGGCTAATCCCTGACTTTGCCTTGATTAAACCCCTACCCCCAACACTGCCACTAATTTTGACTAATCCCTGACTTTGCCTCACCTTCCTGAAGAGTCGTTGACTACCTCCCCCGGCAGCGACGGGGAAGTAGATGTAAACATTGTGGTCCTCGGCTGACACTGGTTTCTCAACAAACGGTTTGTGGAACACTACACCGTTCACCTCAATACAGTCCTCAGCATCTGTGTACTGACCTGGATGCAAAAAAAAAAAAAAATGGTAAATAGAAAATCATACCTGCCTCATTGTTATTTTAATGAATAAGAAATAAAATAAAATACCTTCTTGTCTCATTGCTTTTTGGAAAAATTGGCCAGAGAAACTAATAATTAATTTAATTTTGGGCAAATACATTAATATTTCAGAGACACAAGACCCAATTTCAATGTGCGACGTTTACCAACCTAAGAGGAACATACAAACAAAATTTAGAATGTAAATATAAGCATTGAACAGCATTTTTTGATAGTCATGACAGTATGAATGGAAATGGGTTACATACATATTGCATGAAGCTCCATACCACCGTTCAATCCACCGTTTATATATATATACATATGAAGAAGTTATTCTCTAACATCGTGTCTATTATACTTGACAACAACACAGGGAGTCTTAGCCATCCTCCACAACTATTTTGTCTCAGGTGACCTAACAACACAGGGAGTCTTAGCCATCCTCCACAACTACTTTGTCTCAGCTGACCTAACAACACAGGGAGTCTTAGCCACCCTCCACTAATACCTTGTCTCAGGTGACCTACCAACACAGGGAGTCTTAGCCATCCTCCACTAATACCTTGTCTCGGGTGACCTAACAACACAGGGAGTCTTAGCGATCCTCCACAAATACTTTGTCTCAGGTGACCTAGCAACACAGGGAGTCTTAGCCATCCTCCACTAATACTTTGTCTCAGGTGCCCTAACAACACAGGGAGTCTTAGCCATCCACCACAACTACTTTGTCTCAGGTGACCCAACAACACAGGGAGTCTTAGCCATCCTCCACAAATACCTTGTCTCAGGTGACCAAACAACACAGGGAGTCTTAGCCATCTTCCACAAATACTTGGCTCAGGTGACCTAACAACACAGGGAGTCTAGCCAACCTCCACAAATACCTTGTCTCAGGGTACCTAACAACACAGGGAGTCTTAGCCATCCACCACAACTACTTTGTCTCAGGTGACCTAACAAGACAGGGAGTCTTAGCCATCCTCCACAAATACTTAGTCTCAGGTGACCTAACAACACAGGGAGTCTAGCCAACCTCCACAAATACCTTGTCTCAGGGTACCTAACAACACAGGGAGTCTTAGCCATCCACCACAACTACTTTGTCTCAGGTGACCTAACAAAACAGGGAGTCTTAGCCATCCTCCACAAATCCTTTGTCTCAGGTGACCTAACAACACAGGGAGTCTTAGCCATCTTCCACAAATACTTGTCTCAGGTGACCTAACAACACAGGGAGTCTTAGCCATCCTCCACAAATACTTTGTCTCAGGTGACCTAACAACACAGGGAGTCTTCTCCATCCTCCACAAATACTTTGTCTCAGGTGACCTAACAACACCGGGAGTCTTAGCCATCCCCCACAAATACTTTGTCTCAGGTGACCTAACAACACAGGGAGTCTTAGCCATCCTCCACAAATACTTTGTCTGCTTTTTTTGGGTTGAACGTCCTCGCATTAGACGACGGAGCACAGGGGCTTGCAACGACTATTTATATTGATCTTGTTAGTCTTTCAGTTGCTGGGTATGATATCGGGATATACACTGAAGGTCTAACAAGATCAATAGTAGTTGCGTGCCCCTGTGGATGGAGCATATACAGGTACATGTACTAGGCACTCTTAAAACTATTTCAACAAAGGAGTCTCAGGACTCTATGTAGAGTACACAGTAAAATTATTTTTGAAATACCTCCAGAATTATATCGATAATAGTTAAAGAGTATTCTAATCAATCTCTTGGCTTACATTTAGCTGTTCCATTTCCCTCCCTGTTTAATATAGCGTATCTGGGATGGATGATGCCTTCTGCTTCCAGTTTTTCATTGACCTGTCTCCTGTAAGTCAATAAATAATGCATTAATGCAAGTCTTCCATAGCAATATGCGCCTGTTGTCTTATAGCATTAGGTATGTTAAAAGTGTCACCTTTTAGCATTAGGTATGTCAAAGTTGTCACCTTTTAGCATTAGGTATGTCAAAGTTGTCACCTTTTAGCATTAGGTATGTCAAAGTTGTCACCTTTTAGCATTAGGTACGTTAAAGTTGTCACCTTTTAGCATTAGGTATGTTAAAGTTGTCACCTTTTCAAATTGGAATAAAATCCAAACAATAATTTCAAAAAGTCATTAATTTTTCAAACTCTGGCCATATATCATCTTTATTTCCTCCAAATTGGAGAGCATGATACAATGATAGTACATGAATAATACATTATTTACAAACAACAATCGTGACATTCATACAAGTTCACAAACGTATATACATATTGTTAAATATCAGTGATATAATACTGGTTTATGTAGCCAGTAAAAAAAAGTAAAAAAAAAACAGAAAAAAAAACAATAATACCCTGCCTGTGTTCAATTTTCTTTAACATTTTCCTTATACATGAATTAAAAAAGCAAGTATTTGTAAGACATTATTGTAATAATTATTATTATGTATATAAGTCAAACATTCTTTTTATCGCATATACGGATTCTAGTCTAAATTCTTCTAAATTAATTTCATTTAAATTATAGGTCATTGGGCCTCCTAGAAAAATGTAAATTACTGAATAGTCAGGCAGTGAATGCAGATATGAACTGAGTTCAATACTTGAAATGCAGGCAATTATACACCATAAATTTCCTGTTTCCTTACCAACAAAAAAGTATTTTATTCAACAGAAAAAAAAAAGTTTTCCATGAATTTGTTTAAATCAACTGACGGTATTTTACAATCAGTTTTGTTTTCAGTGGAATGTCTTCAATAAATATTCAAGACCACACACTTGTGTTTTTCTAACGAATCAGAAAGCACAAGTTTATTGCACGGACGAATATATACGTCCGCCCAATAAATGAGTGCTTTCTGATTCATTAGAAAAACACAAGTGTGTGGTCTTGCTTTTATCACATACCTTCCGTATTTGGTAAAGATTGATACAAAGATTTTATAAACTTTGATATTTTTTGCAAATACCTGGATCTTTTTAGTTCGCCATGACAAGGGGATTCCCATAAAATGTAGTTCCGGCTAGTAGGTAAATACAACATTCCGTTTTGCACATGTGCAATACAGCACGTTGTATTCCATGGTCTGAAAATTGCTTGTATTACTATAACAATATTCAACAGGTATGTGATAAACACTGTGACAGATGGTTAATATCTGAAATAGATCCACATGTTCCCAAATGGATTAAATGTGAATAACATTTGTATAAAATTAACCATATCATGGGATGAAACATTACACCTGAGAAAATTGTCCAAATTTGTTTAAAAGAGAAGATGTTTTCCCGACTTACTCTCTTCATGGGGGTTTGAAACAGCCAGGAAACACTGATGTAGCTTTGTAGGGACTTGTAACTTATTTTACCCCGTGTTGCAATCTGATTATTCAATATATCAATGTCATGATGTAAAAGGGGCACATCAAAATTTCATAAAAATGAAAATCTACAAATTCATTGGGCGGTTGGTTGGTTGACAGGCTCACCCTGGACCTAAAAAATCAGTAGCCAAAAAAGTAGCCATGTTTGAATTTCGGTAGCCAATTTTTTTTAAACAGTGGCCATACTTTCTCGGCCTCCCACCGTTACAGATAGGCCCTCCATTAAAATCATTAAATATTGATTCGCCTACATGATTCCACCCATGCGGGTTTCATCTCACTGACGGAAGTCGGGGTCCTGTTCATAACTGGTAACACCTATATACTGTTATTGAAGACACAGTTATCTCCCTTAACTAAATCATCTTTTACACTACCAGTCTAGTAGAATTTTCTGAAAATATAAATGTTTAAAAATGTGTATGACCTGCTGAGAATTTTACACTGACAGTCTAATAGGACTTTCTGTAACTCGAAATGTTTAAACATGTATGACCTGCTGAGATTTTCATACAACCTGTCTAATTGGACTTTCTGAACCTCCAAATGTTTATATATGAAAGACCTGCTGAGATTTTAAAACTTTTCAATCAGACTTTCTAAGTCTCCAAATCATTGAACATGTATGACCTGCAGAGATTTTTACATTACCTGTCTAAGAGGATTTTCTGAGCCTCCAAGTCATTAACTATGTATGGCTTGCGTAGATTCTTGTACTCAATGGCCTTGTCGAGAGGAAATCCCTGGGAGAAGAAAGAGATAAGGACGTCAACCACAGGCCAGTCCTCTATTGGTTGATACAGGATGACGTCCTCCTCGAACACCAGAGTTTTGATGTGTTCAAATAACTCGAGGCGTTGCAAAATCTCAAGCATCGGTTTAGAATTACATTTCTTTGCCATGGCACACACACCCACGGTGATGGCGGCGATGTCCTCATGGCTTTCCTGCTAACACACAACAGACATGAAAAGCTCAGGATATATATATGTACTAGAGCTAACACTATACATTTACTGCCTTTATTCTAGGAAAACACAATTCTTTGTTTCTCAGAGGTTAATCATGATTCACGAAGGTGAAGCCCAAGTGGAACATGATTAAATGAAAAATTCATGATTCCCTTCAGTAAGAGCAATAAATATTTTACCATCCCTAAAAAAAAAATGTTACCATTCTCTTTGTCCACCATTGAATAACATTTAAGAAATTTGAATCTAAGTAATTAACTTTACAAAATTACTTTAACAGATCTACACATGTTTCTTATGATGGAACTCTTCAGAAATAGAGGTGTAAAAGCGAAGCACATTACAGTAAGACAGCATGTCTCCTTAATATGTACCATATATAGCTGATTGAAGGTGCTATCGTCTCCAACGACGAAAATTGGACGGTTTTCCTGGTCATCCATTTGGAGATACCCTCGTTCACATTCCGCCATTGTTCTATCAGTTCCGTCTTCCTTCCATGATCATAGCCTCTGTCATCAGTCTATATAGCTGTCTTCCTCTTCTTGTCTACATTCTCTGTTTAACTCATTATTCCTGCAAATTGAAAGGATTAGCTAATGACCACTAACTTAGATCTCTGACAGGGTTTGTACAACAATTTTACTATGAAATTAAAGGCTTTTTTAGGACCTTTTAAAGGGTTTTTTTCAGTAAAATTTAGGCCTAAAATGTCCCGCCAATTGCAAATTCTCAAACTACAGAGATCTGGACGTGTAGCCTGGATGTCTCTAATTAGCTCACCATATAAACACCTAACATCCCAAAATCTAACACTAGTTAGTTCGACCAAAAATCTAGAAATCAACTCATAAGAAACAATTAATTTTCTAGTATTTTCTTAATTCATTTTTTTGAGAATTAACACGAATAACGCCTCAAACCACCAAAACTGATAAACAATCCTAATTTAATGATCATTTAGTCTTATTCAGGGCTCATTTTCACTCTTTCACAACATTTTTGTTAAATTCAAGGGCTTTTAGGACCTTTTCATCAATTTTAGGGCTTTTCAAGATCTTAAATGGGATAATGTTGTCAACTGCAAAAATTAATCACAATTGCAAGCTTTTTTCAGAAGTTGGAATGAAACAAAACTGTACTAACTAATGGATACAATTGTCTGTATTAATTAAGAAACAAAATTTTAAGGAATTTCTTTGGAAATTAATTATAAACTTTGCCTGCTTGACCTTACTGAATAACTTATTATCACACAAAACAAGGATTTATTGTTGGGGAGTTTAAATACTAGATTTACCCCTATAAACACAGGAACAATCTTCATTGGTCAGCGATTACAAGTGTTACAAAAATATCTATATCTGAAGGTCAAGCCTATTCTCTGTGTCCTTTGGAAGAACCATTTGTGATGTTAGGTGCCTATATCTGATGTATATGAAATTGTTGCATGAAAATTACGAACTTTTGCCAAGTTGTCTTACTGACCAAACAATTACTGAAAACATGTTGCTGTTTTAAAATACAAACATACTAGCAATTTAAGAAACTGAGTACCAAACATAATTACATCTTTACTGAAGAGAAGTGACTATTAAGCATTGCCCCAACTCTAAATAACAATTTTTGATAGGGTCCAAAAAAATGATGTATGTTTCAGGTAATATGACTGAAAAAGTTCTGATAGGTCGATCAGGATTTTTTTTTAATAATTTTGAGGGGTGGGGACTAATTTAAGAAATTACAAAAATCACCAAACATCTTTTTAGGTCATTTGAATAATTATATGGGATTTAAATTTGGTTTTGATGCCTGCTGATGAAGTAGAGAGAGTATAGTTGCCTTGTTTGTTTTTCCATCAATTTGTTTATCTCAACACTGGACAAAGTGCGTACGACCGAGCAAAAGTAGCTAGCTAGTCGGGAGATAACTAGGGTCGGGGGTCGGGAGATAACTAGGGTCGGGAGATAACTGGGGTCGGGAGATAACTAGGGTCGGGAGGTAACTAGGGTCAGGAGATAACTAGGGTCGGGGGTCGGGAGATAAATAGGGTCGGGAGATAACTAGGGTCGGGAGGTAACTAGGGTCGGGAGATAACTAGGGTCGGGAGGTAAGTAGGGACGGGAGATAACTAGGGTTGGGAGGTAACTAGGGTCGGGAGATAACTAGGGTCGGGAGATAACTGGGGTCGGGAGATAAATAGGGTCGGGAGGTAACTAGGGTCGGGAGATAACTAGGGTCGGGGGTCAGGAGATAACTAGGGTCGGGGGTCGGGAAATAACTAGGATCTGGAGATAACTAGGGTCGGGAGGTAACTAGGGTCAGGAGATAACTAGGGTCAGGAGGTAATTAGGGTCGGGAGGTAACTAGGGTCTGGAGATAACTAGGGTCGGGAGATAACTAGGGTCTCGGGAGATAACTAGGGTCACGGGAGATAACTAGGATCACGGGAGATAACTAGGATCAAAGGAGATAACTAGGGTCGGGAGATAACTAGGGTCGGGGGGTCGGGAGATAACTAGGGTCGGGAGATAACTAAGGTCGGGGGGTCGGGAGATAACTAGGGTCGGGAGTCGGGAGAAAACTATAGGGTCGGGAGATAACTAGGTCGGGAGATAACTAGGGTCGGGAGATAACTAAGGTCGGGGGGTCGGGAGATAACTAGGGTCGGGAGATAACTAAGGTCAGGGGGTTGGGAGATAACTAGGGTCGGGAGATAACTAGGATCTTGAGATAACTAGGGTCGGGAGGTAACTAGGGTCAGGAGGTAATTAGGGTTGGGAGATAACTAGGGTCGGGAGATAACTAGGGTTGGGAGATAACTAGGGTCGGGAGATAACTAGGGTCGGGAGTCGGGAGATAACCAGGGTCGGGAGGTAACTAGGGTCTGGAGCTAACTAGGGTCTGGAGATAACTAGGGTCGGGAGATAACTAGGGTCCCGGGAGATAACTAGGGTCACGGGAGATAACTAGGATCACGGGAGATAACTAGGGTCGGGAGATAACTAGGGTCGGGAGATAACTAAGGTCGGGAGTCGGGAGATAACTAGGGTCGGGAGATAACTAAGGTCAGGGGGTCGGGAGATAACTAGGGTCGGGAGTCGGGAGAAAGTAGGGTTGGGAGATAACTATAGGGTCAGGAGATAACTAGGTCGGGAGATAAATAGGGTCGGGGGGTCGGGAGATAACTAGGGTCGGGAGATAACTAAGGTCGGGAGTCGGGAGATAACTAGGGTCGGGAGATAACTAGGGTCGGGAGATAATTAGGGTCAAGAGATAACTAGGGTCGGGAGTCTGGGATAACTAGGGTCGGGAGATAACTAGGGTCGAGAGATAACAAGGGTCGGGAGTCGGGAGATAACTAGGGTCGGGAGATAACTAGGGTCGGGAGATAACTAGGGTCAGGAGATAACTAGGGTTGGGAGTCTGGAGATAACTAGGGTCGGGAGATAACTAGGGTCGGTAACTAGGGTCGGGAGTCGGGAGATAACTAGGGTCGGGAGATATTTAGGGTCGGGACATAACTAGGGTCGGGAGATAACTACTAAGGGGGGAACTTGAAACATGCATTTTGTTTGGCCTATGAGAACTGTACATAGAATTGTAGACTAGAGTAAAAGTTTGCAGTTACAACTAAACAGTGTTTTAACCCTTTCACCCCTATGTAACTTTAGTAGTCTCTGCCATACACTGATATGGATGAGTCCATTATGGTCTACAGTGGTGAAAGGGTTAAGTCAGCAGAATATTCTGATTGTGGAATGGTCGAGACTGTGCACATTTCTTTCAGTACCTATACCATAACAATATGCTGAACACCATATAAACTAAATATTACATATCAGTAATTTTTGACCATTGGGTCCTGGGCCCGTATTCATGATTCTCGCACCTCAGACAGGGATATCCCACGTGATACCCCATATTAGATTTTTCTATCTCGTCCGATCTGTCTTGCACCTCGACGTAAATTTTTGCGGAATTTTCACATAGCGATGTATTCATCCGCCCGCAAATTTGTAAACACTAGTGTCACACTAGACTGTCGTAGTCGGTAAACAATTACCAAACATCAAAATTGCACATTTATTGTTAAATATTTAAAAAACCGTTATCAAAATTGCTGTATATATTTTAATGATGTTCGATAGTTAATCATATTCTAATGGAAAATGCGATCCTACACACTTACAAAAATACCTGTCATCATTTGTTGACAATCGTGCTATTACGTCATCAATTATTGATTATTTAAAATATTCTCATCTGCTCGATCAACTGTGACAGAATTATATTGGACTTCAGAATTGGTGATACAGTACGTGTTGGACAAAATGGAAGGCATGGTAACGTTGTGACAATTGAAAAACCCTTAGGCCCATATACTTTTTACGTCATTCATTCGTTTGATGGTGAAATTATAAGATGTGCAAGGCACAAATTAATCAAAGGTCTTGATGACCATGTTGTATTTGATGATGAATTGCTACGTCTTTTTGATCCACAAAATTCACCACCTAAAAACATGTCCACGAAAGATTCTGTCCTACCCACGGGTCGCAGTGCTACCGCCCCACCCCCGAGCCCCAGTAAAACAGCTTCACCACCCAGTGAAACTGCCCCAACCCCATGGGCTACCGCCATCCGCACCCCATCTGGGTGAGTTTGACACTAGATGACGAGCTACATATGAATATGCCTAAATTAAGAAGACCCCAGCCCCGCCCACCTAAAGCTTTTGTAAAAAAAGCAAACAATAGATTTATCGCTATCACAATAGACGACGTAGACGATTTTATAACAGAAAACGAAAATGAAAGCACTAAAAGAAAAACATCTGGACATTTAAAGTTGCTACATAGCATTTTTACAACCCAGCAGGAAAGTCGAGAAATATCAGATATACCACATGAAGGGCTTGATCTACCACTTGCTAATTTCTTATTGAGTGTTAGACAAAAAGATGGCTCTGAATACGAGCCAACAACTCTAAGAGGAATGTTGGGAAGTTTTGAAAGGGAACTTAAACAAAAAAAGTACGGTTAAAGTTTAATAACATTTGTATGTTTCACAAAAACAATGTCTTGGAAATCAACCAAAAACAGCAGATGCGATTTCCAACGTGGATATCAATGTACTTTACGATGCCGGGGAACTTGGTTTCAATTCACCAAATTCCATTATAAACACGCAAAGGTTCAACAACATTTTGTTGTCCGGAATGAGGGGTGGGGCAGTCGAGCACAGGGCTCTGTGCTGGGGTGACGTTCATCATGGATTCGACCAAGAAGTAAATAGAGAATTCTTGGAGTATAATGTGAGGCAAACTAAAACTAGGACAGGGGCATACATTTCGCTATTTAGAAAAGAAAAAAAAGGCATACAAAAATTTAGAAAATCCCGAGAGGTGTGCAGTCGCTATATACAAACCATACAAGAAGAGGAGACCAGCATTTCTCTGAAAATGACCACCCGTTCTATCTGGCCGCGAGTACGATAAAAAAATAATGATACGATCAGTGGTTCGCAAGATGTCCTGTGGGCCAGAACAAGCTAAAAAGTATGATGAACATGTGTGCTCCCGCAGATATCTGAAAGATCTGTGTTTACAGGAAAAAGGGCTAAGATTCTGTAACATCCAAAGCTCGGCTTACGCCTCAGTTGGGATTATGTTACAGAATCTTAGCCCTCGAAAGAGATAAACCGATCTCGCTCAGTTAAAGGTAATAGATCTTATTAAACCGTTCTCATGCTCAAGCATGGATTTTGTGCTCAAGCCAAATTTCTTGTTCCTGTTTCAAATAAGTAAAAAAAAAAAAAAATCTTGCCAATGATTTGGAAAAACCTCAAAAAGACTATTTTCAATGTTTACATTTGACTTTTTGATCATTTGACAACATTAAACGAGCATGAATACGGTTTCATGAATGTAACAGAGCGCATGATTAATTAAATTTAAATCACTGCCTCCGCTAGGGATCAAACCCGGGACCTATGGCTTACTAGTCTTACGCTCAACCGATCGAGCTAAAGAGAAGTTCTCTATAGCCGAGCGATATATTGCGGCTAGTATTTACCAGGGTTACACACTCCCCTTCCAGGAAAGAACTTGTCCTCAAGTTTTCCAGGGGTAACAGCGATGCTTGTGGAGCAAGGCCGAGTATTTTTCCTGGGTCCCTACGTGGGCGCCAATGTATTAGATGTCATTATTTTTTCAATGCCTCCGCTAGGAGTCGAACCCGGGACCTCTGGCTTACTAGTCTTACGCTCAACTGATCGAGCTAAAGAGAAGTTCTCTTTAGCCGAGCGATATATTGCAGCTAGTATTTACCAGGGTTACATGAATATGAGCCCAGAACTCACTGGTTTTGAATATAGCGAGTCTCACAAAAAATGTTTGCGTCCATCGCATCTTACCGAATGACTTTGGGGTAAGGGCCAAAAATGTAACAGTTACACAAAAAAATAAGAACAAAAACACCACTGTGCGGTTCGAGACAGCATGTCGAAAGAGAGGGTGCTGGTCATTAAATATCCATTTCATAAAGGATGTGAAATTTCAGCCATTTTCTTTAAAATTTACCAATCATTTACTTCAACAGTTTGATTGCTACTGATTTATCTTTACATCAGAAGTATACAGCCATACCCCCCTAATTATACCCTGTAACCTCAAAATCATACAGCTTTTAATCTGGAAAAATGTATCTCGGAAATGCTGCATTGCAAACTGTTTTGTGACCCACTATATGCGACAAGATAAACTAAATTGGAAACTCATCTTTATTCATGCATGAGTAATTGTCATAACTAAGCCATAAAACTGACAATATGGTGATTGATTTGAGAGAGAAACTAACAATTGACGCCTTAATATCTTGAGCTGATTTGTAATGAAAAATATGTCATATTTTCATATTTTTGGGGTGGTTTATTTTAATTAACTGTAAATAACTGTTTACTCCAGAGACAGTTATCACTCCATCCACAGGGGCATGCAACTAGTTATTATAGGCTTTCAGTCGCTGGGTACGTTATACCCTAATACATATTAGTTAATACCGTCCCCGGCGACTGAAAGCATATAATAGCTAGTTGCGTGCCCCTGTGCTTTCAGTCGCTGGTTACGTTATACCCTAATACATATTAGTTTATAACGTCCCCAGCGACTGAAAGCCTATAATAACTAGTTGCGTGTCCCTGTGCTCCATCCTTGGGGATTCGTCTTACCGAAAGAGGAAGAAGAACTGTATTTGTTTATCCAAGTGAAGGAAACATAACATTACACTCCAAGTTGGACCACATGCTTTTAAATTTCTACCAAAAATGACACACTGGCTTCCCTGTGACCACAGGTACCTGCATGTGGTTTGTAAATATGTAAAATATAAAAGAGTCTGCAGTATTTAACAGGCATCGGTACCAGTTTTGGCAGGTTAACTAGCAAATTCCTAATCTACCTTGTACACTTGGTAAATCGCAGTAAACACTGGAGTTCATGTAATTATAGATCACACTGTTACGTTTCGTTCGCTGCTTTTCATATAAATATTGCCAAATTACCTATATGTTTGCTCAAATACATCATGTACCTTTCAATGAATGTATAATCAATCATTCAACCGTTCTCGTCTCTCTTCAGCAGCCAACCGGAAGTAAACAACAGGGTCAAACCTATGGGGAGACAACTCGATATTATTTTACAATTTAAACCGCGGGAATGTTTAAATTTATTGATATGCCAACAAAACTAAACTTTCTTTCAGCCTAGGCGTATGGAACGCCAAATTAACATATATTCAATAGCTTCAATTATTTGAAGATAGGTGCAATTATTTGAATATATGTTAATTTGACAAGTTTAGGTTGTCAAATTTTCGGAGCGATCGGCTCCTTTTTCAAGACACAGTGAAACAGAACAGTTACATGTACATATACATCATATTACAAGAAGATAGAATTGATATACTATAATTGAAAATATAGCTATTATATAAAACCAATAGTCCCCTCGGCTAAAGACAGCCGAAGGCAGCAATTAAGCTGAGAGCATCGCGAACAAGGAACGCTGATGTAGAGGACCTATTCTTGCGCAAGATGCACTATCATATAAAGTGAGTCAACGAGAGATATCAAAAACGTGGAACATGTGCAAGTGGAAATCTGGCCCGGTAAATGTGAAAAATCTCCAATTTGCTACGGAATGTCTCATTAGTCGCCTCTCAATACTGCGATGGATCTAACAGTCACAGCAGGGGGTCCACACTTAGTCGCCTCTTTTGGTTTGCAGGAATAATGCATGTGTCTTTTTTTGGTTTGCAGAAATTATGCAAGTAATTATCAAATAAGTGAGTGCAGGAGGAATAAGTAGATGAAATGGCTAAGATACAGTATAAATCTGCAAAATTAATCCGCTGACAACGGCTGTTGGTCACACACACTGACATGAAGCAGCAGGCAGTTAGCAGATAGCAGACCAACTGTGCAGTAATGCATCATTAGGTCAAATACCCCCTGGAAGGAAAACGAGCGGATGGCAACCGCATATCGTTCGTTCATACCTCGAGGGTAGCGGGTTTCCAAAACCGTTCTCTAGTACGTCGTCTCCTTTCATCCCATGTAGGTCAATTTTTCAACTATGGCTAAGCATATTAAAATGCCTTGCCACAGGGAAGTCTGGTTTGTTCTGCTTGATGGAGCAGCGGTGGTTGTTGATCCTGACATTGAGCTGGGTGCAGGTCTCGCCCACGTAATGTAAATTGCATTTATTGCAGATAATAAGGTACACCACATTGACTGATGTGCATGTCAGCGTTTGTAGTATGTGATACACTTTGCCGTTGATTGTACATTGCGTATATATGTACGTCTCTGTATGTAGCTATTTCAGACTCGGACCAGAGACGTAGTACTCTATGTCTCTGTTCTATATTATATAACCATAATTCTACTGAGTTAATCTAATTCCGTGGTTTAGCACAGGCGTTATCAGAATGACGCAAAATATCGTATATAACGTACGGTCATAGGTAATTATGTCTTTATACAGCGAAATACGACCGTCATTTCCCATCAGGAGAAACATTTATACAGCGAACCCCTGGGAGATGTACCACGCAAGGAAGGAGCACCCTACGGACCAATGGACAGGATTCACTTCAGAGCTGAGCTGAGCAGAGTAGAAAAATTTCTCAAGAACCTGGACACGAGCAAACACTGGCCTACCCAGAGATCGCAGAGAGTTGTACTTGAT
Organism: Mizuhopecten yessoensis; assembly: GCF_002113885.1. Taxonomy (NCBI): domain Eukaryota; kingdom Metazoa; phylum Mollusca; class Bivalvia; order Pectinida; family Pectinidae; genus Mizuhopecten; species Mizuhopecten yessoensis. The sequence continues at coordinate 83,816 of NW_018479918.1, read as the reverse complement.
GGAGAATCGTCAACTGAAGTCCCAGTGGAGTCAGGGGTCCCCCAAGGTACAGTCCTGGGTCCCCTGATATTCCCTCTGTACGTCAACGATATCGGCGCAGGAAACACCTCTATTGTCAAGCTATTCGCAGATGAATGCCTCCTATTCAGGATCATTGACTCCGGCGCAGACACCCACCAGCTACAGGAGGACTTAGCCAAAATGGTCAGCTGGTCGAACAAGTGGCTGATGAAATTCAACGCCAAGAAGTGTTACACGATGAGGATGAAGAGATCCCGAACCAACATAACAACAGGAGCCGACTATAACATCAATGGGAGTACACTCCAGTTAGTAGAGCACAACCCATACCTTGGAGTGGAAATAGCCAACAACATGGACTGGAAGAAACATATCAACCAGATGACCACAAAGGCCAACGGATTACTATCCTTCCTGAGGCGCCCCCTTGGAAAATGCAAACAGGAAGTGAGAGAGAAGACCTACCTGACCCTAATCCGACCAAATCTTGAATATGGAGCTTCAGTCTGGGATCCACATAAGAAATACCAACATGAGTCAATAGAAAGAGCCCAGCGGCGAGCAGCTCGATTTACAACCGGCGATTACTCGCGTTACAGTAGTATAACCGGGATGTTGAACGAGCTACACTGGCCACCCCTACAGCAGAGACGGAAGGACAGTCGACTAACCAACCTCTACAAAGGCATCCACAGCACAAACGCACTAATCATACCACCATATATCAGTAGTAACACCAGAAGTGGAAGGAGACAACATAACCACGACTATATCAACATACAATGCATCACCGACACCTACAAATACAGCTTCTTTCCAAACACCAACATGGAATGGAATGGACCGACACCTACAAATACAGCTTCTTTCCAAACACCATCATGGAATGGAATGGACTACCATCAGAGGTCGTCGAGAAGCTGACTGTGGAGGCATTCAAGACCTCGCTCCACAGTCATCTTGCAGAGTGAATGTGGATCCTGTAAATAGTTTTAACTTTTTAATCGGTTTTTACGAACTTATGTGGAAGACACGCCACACAAGTCTACCTGCTAGTTGATGCTGTGCGACGGCCCTTTGCAGTATCGCCGTAAATAAATATATTTTTGTATCTATGCAGTATATGAAAGAAGAAAAACCGTCTCCAAGCCGTTTTAAATGGACAAACGGCGTTTTTTTTTTTAAATATTGTCAATGTTGGGGCCTGTTCGTTAACAATTTCGTGTATAAACCCTGGCGAACCTGCAAATGTGACGGTATGCAGGCCTTGCAAGGCTTTGTCAAGGTCCGACCTTATCTAATAAACGAACAACAGTGGTCCGACCGGTTTGGCCGTTTAAACGAAAACGTCCCGGTGCACATGTACAGTCCCTAATAGAACCAAAGGCGTGTAAAGAATCCGGAATCATTCCGGTCCGTATTTTAATGTTTTATATAAACTTCCTGTTTCCGTAAAGGTGAAAACAATCAAATCTCAAAGAGAAAAGCTTTTTGTATTTCATTGAAGCATCGTCAACTGCTGATGACAACGATGCCTCTTTATGTCAACATCTTAACACCAGCAACTTCAAGATTATTAACGAGTTTTGGCAGCTCTCGACTCCATCAAATGTTGAGAAACACACACCGAAGATGCTTGTCGACGTTACGACTTGGAAATACTCGATGTCAAACTCGTACTGCATTGGACAAATTAAGTGCTTCTATAATAATGGCAAGGGGTGCACAATTGACTTCACAGTACATTCGCATCCCTGCCTTTTGTTTGTCAGTACAAGGATTCACTACCAGCTCACAAAGTAACGGCATGTCACCTGGAGAAATGAAAAGACAACTCCAGTCTGATTCTGGAATGTATGGTGTGAAAATTCAAGGACGAACATATGATATAAGAAATACGTCAAAACTTGTGACCTCATTCTCGTATTTACCTGGATATGAGCTGAACAGGCTATGGCTTTTACATGTGTTTCCACAATATTATTTAGGAAAAATTGATACAGTTTTCTCTGCACAAGAATTCATTGGGGGAGCAGACATGGTGAGTACATAAAAAGGTACAAAGTTTATTTACTAATTAAGAGGTCCTGTCCCACCTATACACAGTAATCTCTCTTTAACTTCAGTCTGGATATAATTATAGCGCATGTTGAAGGAGAAATAAATAACACAATTCTCTCTGTGCTGTTCTCTTCATTTATTGGGGCAAGGACTGTGCACAGTACTTAATGATAGCGGGAAAATCCCCTCTAAGATACAATGCTAAGTGTAAGGGAAAAGTAAATGAATAAATACACAACGTCTTATATATTGTATAAATAAATGTATTGTGTTCTACACGAAGACATATTCAATAATCATTGATTCAGATACATAATTATTATTTACCTTTGACTAGGCGTCGTAAAACAAAGTCCGAAAATCCATGTTGTCTGAGAGAATTGTGTCCCGTCGGTATACACTGGACCCCAACTGGCATAAAGCCCAGCACCGACCTAACACCCCCCTTTTATACACTCACGTGAACGTCCCTTTCACATCATAGCTTTGACACATGCATGCATTTCACCCTCAGACCCACTTCCAGGCCAACAACCGGACAGACAGGTAACAGACAAATATAGACATGGTACAAATTCAGGACTCACATGGACGCTATAAATAGACATAGGGAAATACCCTATAACACACAGACAGCTGGACATGCATGTCCTGTAAACAGTAACGTACATAAACAATGAAATTACCTTACGACACACAGTTGGGCCAGGAAACTTCGTTGATCAAGTAGTGCGATAGTATTATAATCCGGAGTCCATGGTTAGAATACTGGTTTTGTCCTGATAAGTTTTTACACTCAGAACACTGTTGTTGATTATATTTTGTTCATTTTTCTCAAAAAAAGTGTCCTATACTTAGTTACATCTTCTAGCATTGGAGTGAGGATCCTTACGGGTACAACACATGGCTTCAGGTTGATAGAGAACATGGAAACATCCATGATACAAGATATGCAACATATGAGACAATCTAAGACGGAATAACAATTTTATTTACCCACAGTTCATAAAACTAATTGGGTGTGTTGTCACCAAGGTGTAAAATGCACTAGCCAGGAAATACACCCTTGGCTTTTGTACTTAATTGAACATGACCAAGAAGCTTCAAGTTCATATTTTTTTAAATGAATTGTGTCGTATTTTATGTCCCATTTGAATGACATAGGAGTAACTTCAACCTGAATTGAGAGCAACCAAAGGGTTACTTTAAACCCATGACAGTGGCGGATCCAGAGACCTATCTGGGGGGGGTTTCCTGAAGCCAAAAAACCCCCTCTGGATCCGCCACTGCATGAATTAAAGACATTGAAGCCATTTTGGTCTCTGTGGAGTAAAACCTAAAGAAAGAGAAAATGTTGTGTTTGAAGAACTGAACATACCCTCAGTGAGATCAATTCAATACAAAATACATCAAAGTAAAACTGTTGGGGTTTCTTTTCCGTGAACAACATTTTCCACTAGCGGGAAATATTTGAACATCTTCTCCAAGTTGCTGAAACTGCTTGGTCATGGCGAACTGTTGGTAACTTGGTACCCCATAGGTAGATATTCCCCTTCATATCAACCTTGATGCAGTATCTACCTGTAAGTATCCACACCTATCCTGTAATGGTACACTATCCTTTGACATTAAGGTCACAGTGACCTATATTTTCCACTTCAATGACTTTGGTTAGACTTTGTGTCAATCCAGACCCGACCATTAAATATTTAACTGAGTTATACTTGATATTAATTTAATTTACTGTGAAATTGATTTCTGCTCCTCAGGCTGTGGAACCCATACTCGAGGCTGCTGGAAGCGGAAACTTCGAAGAACTTTATAACTTCATGGATGAAGAGGTACACTGTTAAATCATTGGTCCCCTTGTCTTACACTGAGAAGGGAGAGTGGGTATTTGTTTGTGTAGCTTGAAATTTCCATGGGGGAGATTACTTATGGTCAGAATTAAAAGCACAAATAAAATGAGTGTATGTTCACCATAGGGGAAAAAATAACACTTTTACGGTGGATCAACACAGCACGAAAAAGTTGACAAAAAACTATACATGCACTTATTTACTTGTAGAATTTAGTTAAGAAATGTTAAAAACATATTTTGAGTTGTTCTTTCATATGAAATTGTTTTATTTTAGAATATGAGAATGGTAGTTAGGGTAAATCACAGGTTGAAAATACTAAACTTGAGTGATGTTCAAATTTAGTGAAGTAATCTATTTCAACAAATTTGCTATGAACCATCTCTGGGACGAGGGAATCAAATGTTATATAAAGGGAGGGTGTTCCTCATGGTGCTGAGAGTCAGAACCCAAAATTGGGAAATATTTTCAGTATGTAATTAATGGGAAGATTTTGTCATGATTACTAAAATATTACATTAAGTGAGGGATACATGTCCTCGGGCCTCTTATTCACAATTCCCTTTTTTTGCGACACTTTTTTTCTGTTTGTACAGACTGTAGAGGAGATGAAGATTAACCGCAAGAATGTTAATGTAGAACTAGTCAATATGCTGACACAAGATGTCATCTGTGACATGGCATTTCAGAACGAACGCACACTGTGTTCATGTGATATTGAACAGCTTAATGACGGAGGTAAGTAAGTTATCTCAGCTTGGTGAATGTTTGTAGGGGGGATAAAATATGAAAGATTTAGAAACAAACTGATAAACAATTATTAAATTTCCCTCGCAACATAACTTTTGGGAGATATAAAGCTATGTATACACATATGTACAGTGAAGCCCTACCTACTCAAACTCACAATTACTCGAAAACCCCATCGTCAGATACCCACGGTTGATTTCGCTTCAGTACAGTACTCACTCATCACGAGTGATAAGTGAGTACTGAAGCGAAATCAATCGTGGGTATCCGACGATGGAATACCCTGTTTCACGAATAGTTCGCTAGGTCCCGATCGTGTTAACCTCGGATTACTTGAACTGTCATTGCTTGAATACTCTGTCATTCTCCAACTCTGATTTATCCCCAATTATTCAAAACCTTAGTATTTAACCTATCAATTTGTCGATGTATCACTGGTAAAAATGTCATGAAACTGAATATTTAACCAGCGTATAGCCTCATTTTATATGGTTACTTATCAGGGTACACACAAGTAATTGAAATTGGAGTTCTGCACGAGCGGTCATGGTAGTTATGTGTTAAAATTTATACTTAAACATCATGTAGCCTCATTTTATATATTTAATTATCAGGGTCCTCACGAGTCAGCATAACTGGCGTTCTGCGAGGTGATGCCATGATTTCCACAGAGATGGGTCAGCACCTGTACCGGGCCATCTCCCCTACATATACATGGATCAGCAGACCACACGAAATCCCTATGAACCTAAACATCCATTTCCTATTTAGGTAAAAAAAACAGTTTATACCAATAAATGTTAACTTGAACTCTTTTTTCCTCATTCAGGCAAACATGTGACAGTGTCTGTGAGCTTTCAGATCTGTTGTACATCTAAGTTCTATCATAATCCTTTTCTTAAACCATAGTCAAAGATTCCAATATGGCTGACGAGCCTCGGTTGGTGAGTGGCTAAGACAGCTGACCATATATGGCCATTAGCCCTCCACCACTTGGTAGGGGGGTTCAAGGCCTGTGTTGCAATTGGACAGTTACCAGCTAAATGCTGCAGGTTGGTGTTTTTCTCCAGGGACTCTGGTTTCCCTCACCACCAAAACCTGGCTTGTTCTTAACCCATTCACCCCTAAACTCACATTTGAACCTTACCATATCAAAGACTGGGAAGGTCCTGTTTAAAAATTTAGGAGTAAATGAGCTAAATGGCCATAGCTGTTAATAGGATGTACATTGTAAAGCACAAAAAAACCTATATGGCCTCAATGAAAACTTGTGTGCTGTATTTTGTAATGGCACGACAGCTTTAATTTGCATCCTTTGGAAATCAAGGGTTCCACTCTTGGGATCTGTCATGGCACAATTGATAGCTCCAGACTTACACTCCAGTCTTACACTCCAGCAGTAGATTTTTAGTGATTTACACGCTTGTTATGTGAGGTTTCACATGACATCTACTTCACTAGTAGACTAATTGTTTTTAAAAGCTCGTAATGGCTGTGGCCTCAAGGATTGTTTTACAAACTTGCTGTTGCCTGAAAGCATACAAAAACTAGTAGTTGTTGCCTCAAGGCATTCACAATACTAGTAGATTATAATTGTTTTACAAGCTTGTTATTGCTGTGGCCTCCATACATACACAAAACTAGTAGAATATAGTTGTTTACAATCTTGTTATGGCTATGGCCTCCATACATTAAAAAGAACTAGTAGACTATAGTTGTTTACAAGCTTGTTATGGCTGTGGCCTCCATACATACACAAAACTAGTAGAATATAGTTGTTTACAATCTTGTTATGGCTATGGCCTCCATACATACACAAAACAAGTAGACTATAGTTGTTTACAATATTGTTATGGCTGGGGCCTCCATACATACACAAAACTAGTAGACTATAGTTGTTTACAAACTTGTTTTGGCTGGGGCCTCCATACATACACAAAACTAGTAGAATATAGTTGTTACAAGGTTGTTATGGCTGTGGCCTCCATACATACACAAAACTAGTAGACTATAGTTGTTTACAATATTGTTATGGCTGGGGCCTCCATACATACACAAAACTAGTAGAATATAGTTGTTTACAATCTTGTTATGGCTATGGCCTCCATACATACACAAAACAAGTAGACCATAGTTGTTTACAATATTGTTATGGCTGGGGCCTCCCTACATACACAAAACTAGTAGACTATAGTTGTTTACAAGCTTGTTATGGATGTGGCCTCAATACATACACAAGACTTGTGGAATCCATACATACACAAAACTATTAGAATATAGTTATTTACAAGCTTTTAATGGCTATGGCCTCCATACATACACAAGACTTGTGGCATCCATACATACACAAAACTAGTAGAATATAGTTGTTACAAGGTTGTTATGGCTGTGGCCTCCATACATACACAAAACTGGTAGAATATAGTTGTTTACAAACTTGTTATGGCTGGGGCCTCCATACATACACAAAACTAGAAGACTTTAGTTGTTTACAAGCTTGTTATGACTGTGGCCTCCATACATCCACAAAACTAGTAGACTATAGTTGTTTACAATATTGTTATGGCTGGGGCCTCCATAAATACACAAAACTAGTAGACTATAGTTGTTTACAAGCTTGTTATGGATGTGGCCTCCATACATACACAAAACTAGTAGACTATAATTGTTTACAAGCTTGTTATGGCTGAGGCCTCCATACATACACAAAACTAGTAGACTATAGTTGTTTACAACTTGTCATGGCTGTGGCCTCCATACATACACAAAACTAGTAGACTATAGTTGTTTACAAACTTGTCATGGCTGTGGCCTCCATACATACACAAAACTTGTGGCCTCCATACATACACAAAACTAGTAGAATATAATTGTTTACAAGCTTGTTATGGCTGTGGCCACCATACATACACAAAACTGGTAGAATATAGTTGTTACAAGCTTGTTATGGCTGAGGCCTCCATACATACACAAAACTAGTAGACTATAGTTGTTTACAAACTTGTCATGGCTGTGGCCTCCATACATACACAAAACTAGTAGAATATAGTTGTTACAAGCTTGTTATGGATGTGGCCTCCATACATACACAAAACTAGTAGACTATAGTTGTTTACAAGCTTGTTATGGCTGTGGCTTCCATACATACACAAAACTAGTAGAATATAGTTGTTTACAAGCTGGTTATGGCTGTGGCCTCAAGGCATTCACACAAAAAGTAGACTATAATTGTTTCACCTGCCTGGCTAAGTTAAAGTTAAAGTTAAAATAAATTGTTTCATAATTGTTGTAAAATAAATGAATATTTTATATTATATTTATCTTAATCTACATTTTGGCATAAATCAATATGTGGACTCAACCCCAAGTATCAGCACAAACTAAATACAAATTTACAAGTTCCATATATTGAAGATATGTTTTGTAGTAGGACGAGGAATATTGATAAAGATAGTGCCGTTGCTGGAGCTCGAACCTGCAACCCTTGGCTCGTTAGCCTGATGCTCTACCGCTGAGCTAAAGGGAAATTCCCTACAGCTGACGCTTGTAAGGCAACCTAATCAATGCACATCTTTGACATGTTACATGTATCTGAAATACAAGGATTGCATCTTGCTTTGTTGGATTTCATTAGATGATGAATTGAGTTGGTCTTAAAATAAATTCAACATGAACTGTCCCAGCTCAATACACCCTCTTAGGAAATTGATGAACAGAAGATTCCATTCTTATACCCTTGTTACTGTTGTGTTACAGGTGTGTTAGGGAGTATACTGACGATGAAGCACACCAGGACTGGGTCATCAACGGATTCACCTTCACCTTGGATGTCCCCGACCTGTTTATAGCCTACATACTTTAATTGTGGATTATACTTATGATGATTAAATTGATACTGACTTTCACAGCTGAGTATTTGTTATCTTTGCTGTAAAAGTCTACCTATTTTCGGGGTAAGGATAATTTATATTCATAAGAGCTACCCCAAGATTTACCGTTCTCAACCACAGACTCTACCCCAGATCGTAACAAGCTAATGAATACCTTGAAGTTCATATGACACATATATAGATGACAAGGACTCAGCAGACTACCGTCAATTGAATTTAATTAGGTCTCGGAATTTTTAGGGAACCGACTTACAGAAATTGTGAATCGCGCAAATAAACTCCCAAAGATAAATTCCGGAAACAAAATCGCAACATTTTATTCCCACGAGAAAAAAAATGTAAACAGTAAATTATGATATTTACATATGTTCTGCATATTAATCTACCAAAGTCAGCTGTTTGTTATGAATAATGACGTCATAATCGTAGCATTGGTGACAGTTGGCTCATACCATCCTCGATACTCCATTGCCCTTACTCATGACAATGCTGTCACGCTAAAGCATGGATCCTGTGCTCAGACAGAAATAACTGTAACTCTGTTACTCACTTAACCCTTTCACCCCTATGTAACTTGAGTAGACTCTGCCTGCATTGATATGGATATGGAGTCCATTATGGTCAACAGTGGTGAAAGGGTGAAATCATGTGACACAGTCAAAAAGTCCAATGTAAAAACTGAAAATAGTATTACGGCCTAAGTCTTTCCCAAATTCATAAAAACATCATGGAAAATTGGTTTATCAGCGGAACAAGAAAATGGACTTCACAAGAACAAAATCCGAATTTGAGCATGAAAACAGTTTCATGAATACAGACACACGGGTTACGCTCACTTGCATTCTCTGCACTTCTAGAATTTGTCATGGCAAAATCAAAGGCTCAGTATGCACCACCTTGTGGATGAGACCAGAAGAAGATTCTCGCGGTCACATAATGCTGGAACCATTCTTAGGTGGTGGGGATTCAAATTTGTACAAATTGAGGAGCAGAGAGGTGGGTCCAAAAAGGGTAGTTTGACTATTTTGATTTAGGCGACTTCTCTGAAACAAAGGAAAGAATATCAACCATATATAGTTGGTTAGAAGCATTCGAGGAAGTTTAGGTTCAAATCTGTATGAACAGAGGGAATGACCACCTGGGGGCGGGGCCAAAGGGGGCAGTTGGGCCATATTGCTACAAGTGCTTTGTTCTCCAATATTTTGTTGGATGGATTATCAGTTTGTTGGATTTAAGATTTTACCAGTCGATTAGATGACCCATAGGGGTTTGAGGGTGGGACCAAATGGTTGTTTTAAGCTAGAAATGATTAAGATACCCATCCTATAACCATATATACAACTGCTGAGTACAGTGTAAAGAAACAAATACACATGTTCTACCAGAAGAACTCTTGCCTTCCCATGGAGACTAAAGTTGCTGGGTCATAACTTCATAATTGTTAGAAACAAAATGACAGACACATTTATGAAATTAGAATTGACTCTTGGGTCTTGCCACACCCTTAGTGACTTGTTCCCTGGGTCTTTACATGGTTAATCTTTGAGACACCCACCCTTATACAATATATAAATTGCTGAGCATAAAGATTTGGATACACATATGATGCCAGGAGAATGGCACTATCCCTAGGATCTTATTTTCATTAAGAAGATTTTTAGAGAGAGTGTTAGACATAGACCCGAGCAAACCAACCGTGGAAGAGGTCACCAAAGCCACCGGGACCCTTAAAAACGGACAGGCACCAGGATGTGACCAGGAACACGCAGATATGTTAAAGGCAGAGGAAGTGATCACACCAAGAGTGCTAACAGATATCCTACAGAACATCTGCCAGACAGAGACAGCGCCCAGCCAATGGAAGATTGGTCTTATTGTGAAGCTGCCCCAGAACGGAGATCTGACAGACACCAACAACTGGATCGGAATCATAATACTGTCCACCACAAGAAAGGTCGTCTGTAGATTCACCTTGAACAGAATGACAGCGATGGTAGACCCTCTCCTACGGAAAGAACAAGCAGGGTTTCGGAGAGGAAGATCGTGCGCAGACCAAATCTTCACACTGAGACAAATGCTGGAGCAGAGCAACGAATAGAACGCCACAGTATATGCCAATTTCATCGATTTTGCCAAGGCATTGGACAGTATCCATCGACCTGCACTGTGGAAGATCCTTGCACACTACGGAATACCAGTGATCTGTGGCAACAACCTGACAGACTGCTTCCCACTACAGACTGGGGTGAGGCAGGGATGTTTGCTACCTCCCCTGCTTTTCGTGATGTGCATCGACTGGGTGATGAGGAAGACAACCGACCAGACTAACACAGGATTGCTTTGGACATTTGAAAAGTCACCTGAAGATCTAGACTAAGCAGATGATATTGCTCTCCTGGCTCATCGCTTCCAGTATATCCAATAGAAGACAAACGACTTGGCACAGTGCGGCAACCAGATAGGTCTCAACATCAACGCCGCTGGAAAGACAAAGATTATGAAGGTTAACAACAAAGTGGAAAGAGATGTGATGACTGGGAACACCTTAGTAGACGAAGTTTGTCTACCTTGGCAGTAAGATCACAGCCAATGGAGACTCAACATCTGATGTAGAGAACAGAATAGCCAAAGTACGAGCAGCCTTTGCAAACCAGAGGAGCATTTGGAAGTCATAGGTCATCAGTCATCAGCATCAAGACTAAGATCAGGATCTTCATAGCAACATCATTGGAGTCCTCCTATATGGTGCTTAGTCGCGGAAGGTGACCAAAAGCATCGTCCACAAACTGGATGTCTTCCAGACCAAATGCCTCCGACGGACTCTGAAGGTCTTCTGGCCCAACACCAACAGCAAAAAAGAACTGTATCAGAGAACCTCAACATCACCAATCTCTGAGATGATCAATATGAAACGATGGAAATGGATTTGACATGTCCACAGAATGAAAACAACATCATTAACAAATATTGTCATGAGATGGACACCAGCAGGAAAGAGAGATAAAAGGAAGACCAAAGGAAACATGGAGGCGATCAGTGGAGAAGGAAATGAGAGAGCCTGGATGGACTTCAGGCCAGATTCACCAGATTGCGGCAGACAGAGATGGCGATCCTCAGTGAAGGTCTTATGTGCTTCCCAGCACGAAGAGGATAACGTAAGTAAGAGCAGCTTTGTTCCTCTTGTGACACAGAACCGAAAGAAAAGAGGTTCTCATAGAGAGAGAGCTTTGTTCCTCATAATCCTGGTCCAATGAGGAAACAGGTTCTAATATAAACGATTAGAGCAACCTTGCAGGGACTGCTCGAAGGACATTTTTCTGTGGACCACAGGCGCTGCTAAAGCATGTCCGCATCTGAGGGCCTGGTAAGCGCCAACTTACTCCCTCACGTCGACCGAACACCGACTTCATCAGTGAGTGTAGACGTAAAACCCTTCACCCAACCAACCAACCAACCATTGTTCTTATAATCCTGACCCAAAGAGAAGCGTAAGGATTAAGAACAAAATTGTCATATTCATATTTAAAATATGAAACATATAGTTCCTCAGACAGTTGAATAACGAAAGGGTCAGACGTGTATTTGAAATAAGAGACCATCCTCGTTCCCCGAGAACCTATTTACAATAAAGATTTAATCTGGATACAGAACCAAAACGGTCAGATCCTTAAGATAGTTCGAGCAACCTCATCCTCCACACTCCAGGGGTGTACGCGCACTTACGTTGTCTGCATCCCTGGAATATGTTATGACAAAATCGATGGCTCATTATGCACCACCTCGTTGATGAGACAAGAAGACTAGTTCGATCATTTGACTTGCATCAAAATAATCTAGCGGTCGTGTTTCGGTAAAATTGATTCACTTTGAAGTCAGATGTTGCTCTTCTGTAATCTTCAAACGACAGATATCATTCTAGCGACTGCTCAGGTGGGTTTTTTAACCCGAGACCAATCGATTAAATAGATTTATTCATGTCTTCAATTTTGCTATGACATATTCCAGGTGTGCAGAGAGCGTAAGTGAGTGTAACCCCTGGAGTATCGAGGATGAGAGAGTGTAAGTGAGTGTAACCTCTGGAGTATCGAGGATGGAGCAGCCTGTTTTCCAGAAATCTGGTCCAGTGCAGTGAGGATTAAACTTGGAGACACTGTACTTAATTGACCGAATCTTTATATTGATAGGGGAGAGCATCCTCATTTCTAATAAATCTGATATCCGATTGAGAAAGGTGGTTTCTTCCCGGTGCAGGCAAAATGTCGTCTTTGACAATATCGGTAGTAAAAATAAGACCCTCCCAGTAGCGAAGCTGCCTTAGGCTCGAGTAGGCACGTGCCTACACATAAATTAGTCGAGATTCTAATTGAAAAACAAAAAGAATATGTGTTTTCACTAAAATAAAAGATTATATTATATCCAGGGTGTTTTGTATACATGTCTAGTACAAAATATGGAAAATCGTGTTTTTTCCACATACAAAAACCTTGTAACACATAAGTGCAATACAACTTTCAAGCTGACATTAAACAATGATATTACCACAACCAACACATCCTCGATATCCAGGGTTTACGCTCACGTTCGCCCTCTACACCCCTGGAATATGTAATAGCAAAACTGAAGGCACGAAGAAAGCTGTTTGATTGGTCTCGGGTAAAAGAAACTGACCAATCGCTAGGCTGATACGTGTCATTTGAAAATTACAAAGGAGATATGCCCGACTTTAAAGCCTGTCAATTGTACCGTTACGTGACCGCGAGATTATTTTGATGTACATGAAAGGATCGAAATAGTCATCTCGTCTCATCCACAAGGTGCTGCACATTGATATTTCGATTTTGCTATGACATATACCAGGGATATAAAGAGCGTAAGTGAGCATAACCCCTGGATACCGAGGATGGAACCAACAGTGAACAAGTGTGTGGTCAGAGACCCAATCAGAGGATCCCCCTTGCAGTGAAACTGTCTCGTCTTCCGAGGCTACTCAAAATAAGGCGCAATTCTTAAATTCCATTGCCCCACAATACCCTGATGTGGAACAAATATATATGATATCAGTCGGAGCACAAGGATCTGAAAATTTGTTACAGCTATATTTGGACCTTAGAGTAATTTGTGTTCAGAGCAATTTTACACGTTTTGTGGGTTTAGGTAAAACTGCCACCCCAGACTTGTATAACATCATTAATGGGGGCGGCATTTTACCCGAAATTGATCCAAACCCACAAAACATGTAAAGTTACTCTGAACACCTTAGTTTATGTCAAAATATAGCTGTAACAATTTGCCATGTCCCTGCGAGTCGGAAGAAGGCTAGCAGCTTACGACACTGTGATCATTTTGAACTAAGCATGATTGATAACCACGGTAACCCTACCTATTCACTTTTCAATTTTTCGAAAGACAAAATACTAGCTAATCACGCTTCTCTACTACAATCTTTCCAAATACTCATAAATGATAAGGATGCGGACGTTTACGTCGTTTGGATTGGACTCACCAGAATCATTATAAATAACGTTTTATGCAAACTTAGTACCATTTAATCCGGGTAACAGTCATATTGTGACTGTAAACTCGGTAAGTGAAATAATTGGAATGTAAAATATGAAGATTACAAAAGAATTTTGGTCAATATTGAACATCCTCTTCTTAAAAATGTTTTTTCTATCAAGTGTGGGTTTTTTTTTTCGACACTTTAAACAATAATTCCTCATACCAAATGAAAGGAACGGCTTCGTTTTCTTATTATATTTATGAGATATTTCTTTTCTGGACCCCTGGAATATGTCATAGCAAAATTTGATTTATCTCAGATACAAAAAAAACCTGACCAACCGCTAAGGCTGATACTTGTCCTTTGAACATTACAGAGGACCAACACTCGACTTCAAAGCCTATCAAATTTTACTGTTACGCGACAGCGTTATTCCTTTGATGTACAAACGTTCACACTGAGCCTTTAATTTTGCTATAACATATTCCAGGGGTGTAAAGAGCGAAAGTGAGCGTAACCCTGGATATCGAGAATGATTCACTGCACACTCTTTTACAAAGACCGCTTTCCTCGATCTTCACTTGCGACATGACCAACAGTGACCATTAAGATCGAGGTACGATTAAGCGCATCCTCGATATCCAGAGGTTACGCTAACTTTATCTCTCTGCATTCCTAGAATATGTCATAGCAAAATCGAAGGCTCAATGTGCAGCACCCTGTGGATGAGACGAGAAGACTAGTTTGGTCCTTTGTGTACATCAAAAGAATCTCGCGGTCGCGTAACGGTAAAAAATAATGACATACTTTGAAGTCGGGCGTGGCTCCTTTGTATCCTTTGTAATCTTCAAAGGACAAGTACCAGCCTAGTGATTGGTCAGGGTGTTTTTTTTACCTAACACCACAGGCAAATGCGTCAGGTCAGTAATCCGGCGATTCTCCCTTCCCTCTAACAAGTGGGAAGGGAGAATCGCCGGATTACTGACCTGACGCATTTGCCTGTGCTGAAACCATAAATACAAAAAATAATCTCTTCATGCCAGAGTGCATTCCGGGTTTTGTCCTCACCCATCAAAAAACTAGCCGCGTGCCTTCATTTTTGCTATGACATATTCCAGGGGTGTAAAGAGCGAAAGTGAGCGTACCCCTGAATATCGAGGATGGAATACGACAATTAACTTGCAATACAAGGTTTTGTGAGATGCAGCAGATGCAGAAAATGGGCAAGTTTTATGACCGCAATCATATGGCCTCATAATTCCGAAAATATCTTTAAATTCACGTACGTTTCTGCTTAAATATTCAATAAAAAGTACACTTATTTCTTGAAATAGTGTAATATTTGGTATCAAAATAACAGTTGGAATATGTTGAACACGATGATCATTTAAATGCTCTATGAGGAATTGTATTACCGCACCTTCAACACCCACACAGGTGTAAGATATTTATCATAAAATGAATTCTGAAACCAGAGAAGTATATATTACAGAACCTCTGTAATAAAAAAGTATCTGCTGAAACTAACTGTTCCTGATTTAAGCTTACTATACCCATACCTTTTTAGATTTATCTTGTTTTGAAATTTCAAGCGGGGCCGACACTTATGTTAAATCTCCATAGGCGTAGACCCTACCTTTCCTTGTCCAATATGTAGGTTGCGTTTTCAGTTTTCTTGGTTTTTCTTGTTGGATTTTTTGCTCATCAAAGTTGCATTGTCACTGCCCCGGCTCTTACTTTCAGGACGCGACATCATTTGGATTTGAACAAAAATTCCATGGCGGGTGTCATCGATGAAGCAGAGGGGGCTGACCCTTCTAGAACACCTGGGCCCGTTTTCATGAAACCGTTCTCATGCTCAAGCATGGATTTTGTGCTCAAGTATAATTTCCCGTTATAAATTCACAAAGAGATCTTATTTTGTCAATGGTTTTAGAGAAAAAAAAAATAACAGGTTTAAAATATTAAAGTCAAATACTGTTTTCAAAGTTTACATTTGACTTTTTGGTTGTTTAGCATGATTTAAGCAACTTACAAGAAAAGAAGAATCCATGACTTTAAACATATTTTATCAACCAACATTGGAAAATAGGATTTGGCACAAGATATTACAACTTATGAAGCCATCTCCTTACATCAATAATTCAAAACAACAGATGATGATATAGACTGTCAATTACAATTCATAATAGTATGAAGCGATTTTTAAAGTAACACATACACAAACAAAACAAAACCATATTTTAAAGTCAAGTTCATAATCGAAACATGTTAAAATCTTCCACTGGATCTAATAAAAGTTTGCACTTGTTTGAATACAGCACAATTTGTATTCAAAGCCAGATTTTCATTTCCAAACAGTAATAATCCCAACGTTAGATGTACATTTAAGTGAATTATATGATCAAAAAGTACAGTACGAGCATTTGTATAAGGTTGACATTCAAAGAAGTAGTGATAGGCATTTTCGCAATGGTAGCCACAATTTATACAATTGGGGTCTTGGACCAAGTTTGCACGGTAAAGATCATGTTTGAGAGGACTGCATTCGTGTCTTAATTAGAATCCATGCTTGAGCATGAGAACGGTTTCATGAATACGGGCTGGACCAAGTTGTTCAAAAGATGATTACTTTAATCAGTGATTTTCGCAAATTTTATTTTTTGTATATCTTTAAAACACAAACATTGAATTAGTTACAACTTTCCAGGTATAAAAAAATAGTAGAATAATGTTTTACGCCAAATTGTGAGGTTTTGCTTTGTATTTTGACAAAACTATGAAAGGTTGAAAGTTGTCGTTAAACAGTGATCAGCTAACCACCTTTTGAACAACGGGGCCCAGGTTCGTGTTGCCCGGTTGAAACGGTACGTGTGGCGTAGAAATATTCCACGATAAACGAACGCACTTGGACCGTACTGCTATCAAAGTTCGTGGTATATACATATGTTGTCCGAGTGTTCTTAACTTCGAGTTCGAATTACGGTTTTAATATCGCGACACTTAAATTGTTTTCTCATAGATGAATTTAATTAATTCAAAAGTAAAAAAGACAGTTAGAACGTTAACACTGTCATCTCCAAAGTCGCCAACCTATACACACTATATTATAGACACAGACAACGGAAGGAAATACTAGGGTTCTCGATCCCATCATGTCAAAAAGAAAAATTTGGAGGCATAACTGTTATATATATATTGTTGGATTATTCACTGGCCTAACATCGAGTGAAATTTTGGAAAGATTACTATTTATAGTTAATACAAAAGCAGACATTTTTTTAGTCGGTCTGGTAAAATTTAAGAATTATATTTGGTAGGCCCTATTAGAGACGTATATATAATATAGTCTATACGTCTCTGACTCTACATACGAATTCTTTCCGTGTATGGCAATCATCATTATAATTAGTGGGTTTTTTTAAACAAGAGGCCCATGGGCCTTAACGGTCACCTGATATATTTATACAGAGAGTTGATTTTGTTTTTAACATGAACAGAAATATTATTCAAAGTGACAAAAAACAATAAAACCACCTTATTCAATATCTAGCATACAGATTTCAGACTAAAAAGTATTTGAAACTAGCACCTCTGATTCTAAACAAGGAAAATGAAGAAATTTTAGCACACTGACTCCTTTG
>NW_018479918.1:62975-65492 GCF_002113885.1 Mizuhopecten yessoensis | reverse complement strand
AATTGGTTCAGGGGTTTTGGAGAAGAAGATTTTTGAATTTTTAGTCAATTTGACCCTTTTTGGACCCACCTCTCAGGCCCCTGGGGGCTTGGGACTAAACCGGCCACTATTTTTGTTGACCTTTGTCCATGGAAGGTCCCTGCAAAATTTCATTGAAATTGGTTCAGGGGTTTTGGAGAAGAAGTCGAAAATGTAAATTGTTTACGGACGCACGACGGACGACGACGGACAAAAGGCGATCTCAATAGGTCACTTGAGACTTTGTCTCAGGTGACCTAAAAAAAAACACCACAATATATTGCAGAAAAGTCTAATCGTGAAGCCCATGCCATATGTGACCTCTATGTTTTAATTAAATACAGATGATCAAAATTTAAGAGGTGTTTCCATTAGGACCTGCCTCCTTGATCACAACTTAGAGTTAGGCTCTAAAAAAAGCATTTTCAATTCCTTTACGTTAATTTTGATAAATCCTTTTTCTGTTACTTTATATCAGAGACGTATGAATTGTGAAAATTACAACAATTTCTGATGCAATAAAGGCTTGACATTTTGGGTGTCAGAATCACAGATCTAGAGCACACAAAAAAGTTCTAGGCCCGGCAAGTTAAGGATGTACTCTTCTGAGGTTTCAATCACGTTCAAGTCTCGTTTTGATCAGATGTAACGGGTTTTTGTAATATTAAACAAATTATGATCAAGTTTATTAGCAAACACGCATAGACTGAAAAAAAATGTAAAAAAACTAGATGCCTGTTGTTTGTAGAACATTTTTTACACTGAAGAATTATAAAAAATTGCCAATTCGGCGGCCATTTTAAAAATGTGTATTAATGTGTATTTCTTGCGCTTCAAAAAAGGCCAAAATTTCACCTTCTTTTAACACTAGATTGATCACTTAAATT
The DNA here is from genome assembly GCF_002113885.1 of Mizuhopecten yessoensis. Classification (NCBI taxonomy): domain Eukaryota; kingdom Metazoa; phylum Mollusca; class Bivalvia; order Pectinida; family Pectinidae; genus Mizuhopecten; species Mizuhopecten yessoensis. The sequence goes on along the minus strand of NW_018479918.1, from coordinate 64,587 downwards.
GTCATTGTGTCGCCATTTTTAATTGTAGCAGGTTCAATTTTGCTGTACAACTTAATAATGTTCAAATACGATAAAAATAATATGCAACAAACTGGAAAATTATACATTATTGATATTATTTTACATGTTTAGTGTAACTGAAGCACTTTTGATTTTTGACCCCGAGAAAGGTCAAAAATAACACAAATGATAATGGGACAAAAAAAGAAGCACACGGACCCACCCCCCCCCCCCCCCATTTTTGTGGATGTTTTACAAAGAGAAACACATTTTCTTTTAATTCATTAAATATTAAAAAAAAGGTTTAATAGCAGAACTTAGTATATCAAGCGTTGAATCAGCAAAAAATGGTAAAAAAATGTATTTTTTCATTAAAAAAATAGGAGGTAGGGGTAACAAAAATCAGCTTTCTGAATTAAAATAATAAGATTAAGAAATTTTACTGCCATAATTTAAAAGAAAATAATATTTTCATTAATTATACAAACATTCATACATATCTCATAACACACTCGGAAGAAATTGTATGAATTTGTTCTGCAAATGGTCAAAACCCCATAAAATCACCTAAAACTATGATCACATGTTGCGTTAAATTGGTACCCTTGACCGATCATAGCACAAAAACGAACGCACGGACATATATTTTTTTTTTGCATTTTCTACTATGACATTAACTCCTTTTTCCAAAAAACATCCATATATGAAAAAAAGTTTAATACAGGTATTTTTTGACTTCTCAGAGGTGTACATCCTTAACACTAGTTACCCTGAATGCCCCAGTTGCAATCACATAAGCATAACTGTGTTGTGGTAGATTTGTTGGGGCAAAGGCGTAACCGTAACATAAATCTTTGGACGGTGTATATCGTGCATCAGTAGTTCCAATTAAACCAGGTACCTTTGTTTTATATTACTGCACATATGATTTCAATTGTGACATTAAAAAACTCCTTGATACTGAACAAGGACATTCATGTTTTAAGATTACCACTTCCCGCCAAACCATGGAAATCTCGCGTGACATTACGATATCCAAACGAAGATGGCTGCCTACATTAGCGGGATGCGGACCAACGCAAATTAGCAATTTCCATCACTTCACCGGATGCATTGGCAGTTTGAATTTATATCGCCAGTCGACATTTTGTATAAGTTTAAAATATGAGTCCGGAATGTTTCCTTATTGTGCCATGTACGTAGATTTGTCTCTTATTATTTTCTGACAAAGCAGGCTGTCTGACGCCATTTTCATACATTTGTAATCACGTTCGGCACCACAAACCGACTTGAAGATGGTGAAGGACGATTATAAACCAGGAGACAAGATATTTGCCAAGATGAAAGGCTTCCCTCACTGGCCTGCTCGGGTGCGTTGTTGGGTCGTCGAGCAATAATATCTTTGCTTTAAATGTTACAATTCATTGCTTACTCTGTAAATGTCTTGTTAATGTAGCAAACTAGCATGGCCTTCATAGTGTCGTTGTTATGCTGATATTCTATATGTGCATGACCACAGTTCTTTAATTGGTCTATAACAGTAGGTAGATCCACCATATGTGTAGAGTTCGAGAACGTAGTATAATTTGATAACGTAATGCGACCCCCCCCC
>NW_018479918.1:59585-62968 GCF_002113885.1 Mizuhopecten yessoensis | reverse complement strand
CCCCCCCCGGGTCTCTGATCTCCTGCAATCATCTTCCTGATAACAATGAATTTACTGAGTCAACTTAATGTTATCATTATAATGAAGCCATAGTTTAGGGGCCATGCTTTTTTCAGCTAGTGACCTGGTTGTCCTTTCTACCAGGCCTGCACATGGTAGACAGGACCGCCAGTTCCCTTTTGTGACGTATATATACACTTTGAGTCCTAGAGCGAGCCTCTATACAGCAGGAATAGATTTGAACTCTTAAATGATCCCCAACAAAAATGATCTCCTTGGTTGGTGACATGTGAAAGTTTTTAATTCCATTCTCTGGTTGTATTCATGAAGAAATCACAATCTATGTCAAGTGTACATGTAACAAGAGGAGAAAAATGCACGGTCAGACCGGGGTTTGAACCCGGGACCCCCTGAATTCTAGACGGATGCTCTACCAATTGAGCTATCTGGTCGCCGACGATCGACCCAGTCCAGTTCCACTACACAAGCACTTCTGATGATGTCAATTTATTTGATAGAATAGCTCCAGTACCCCTGTCATGTTACTGGGCTTGGCTGATGTTGCATAGCTGTCAACCCTCCCTCATTAGGACAAAAAATTACCAATAATCCTCGTAACTCCCTCATTAGGACAAAAAAATGCCTATCGTCCTCGGAACTCCCTCATTAGGACAAAAAAATACCAATCATCCTCGGAACTCCCTCATTAGGACAAAAAAATACCAATCATCCTCGAAACTCCCTCATTAGGACAAAAAAATACCAATCATCCTCGGAACTCCCTCATTGTATTCTTTTCCAATTATCATTTCCCTAAATGTGTATTAAGATATTGCAGTATTTTTCTTAAGCTGCAATATGTGTAGTATATCGGATTATGAAAAAAGGTCTTTGCATGGAATTTCAACTTAACTGGGAAGAAATGCAAGTTTTGATATTTTTCTGGTCTTTTTTGGGACCAAACTAATACCCCATTCCCTGTAGGGATTAAAGAATCTTCCTCACAATTGAAAAATAAATCCTAATTTTGAAACAGAAAAATCACAGCTAATTTGTAGAGTAAGACTAGAATGAAAGTTATTTGTTCTACTCATTACTTGAACCATCACGACTATATAATGACCTACCCTTTTCACAGAAATGAGTATTCCACTGCACTTATTTACCCAAACCAGTTTTTTTTTTTATTTCAGAAACACATCCAAACCGCTAGTTTTATAACTTAACTTTATATTTTCTCAGATTGATGATTTACCAGAAGGAGCAGTAAAGCCACCCAAGGGAAAATTTCCTATTTTCTTTTATGGAACACATGAAACGTAAGTAGAAGTCTATCACAACTGGTGGATTGACCAGGTAAGGTGTTGTGAGAACTTTTTTCACCGCAGGATCTTTTCATGGAAATCAAAAAAACATTTCGCAAAATTAAAAATTTCTTGTATATTCTTTAGACAAATCACAGGCATTGATTGCAAAACAGCATCAATAGTATTTTGAAGAAGACAGACTCAGTTTCTGTCTGTTACATACAAATACATGTACACAGATCTCTAAATAACTTTTCTTGGATATCATTGCCTAGATAAGGAAAATATTGGCAATGATTCGGCCAAATAATAAAACCTTGTCCGCTAACCTTACCTACCCTAGATTTTTGTGCCTACCCTTAAGTTTTTATTGGCATTTAGTGATATGCAATGTTCAAGTCAGAACTCATGCTCTATATTACTCCAACAGTGTTAGAGGTTTTACACGGCGAGATACTTTTGACAGGCGCTGCAAAGTCAGCAAAATCATATCCGATAGAAAAAAGGCCGACCAGCAGCCTCTTATGTTAAAGGAGTAGCTCTATATAAGCTCACTGAGTCTGTGACATTTTTTTTAAATAAACAAAATAACTTACCTATATAGCTACCTACCCTTTTTTGCTGAGGATGATGGTGGACACACAAATGATGTTTTTTTGCCTAAAGTTATGAACTGTCACCTTTGACTGTCAGAAATCTCAAGTTGTTGGTATTTTTTTGTAGTGCCTTCCTTGCACCAAAGGATGTATTTCCTTATGAAGCAAACAAGGAAAGGTATGCAGTATTAAAGAAAATCAAAGGGTTCAATGAGGGCTTATGGGAGATCACAAACAACCCCAACGTCAAGTTTCAGGGAGCAGTGAGTATAAATAGGGATTGAACAGTGTTTAAAAAAAAATCATGCCAGTATGAATGCAAATCTGTTACATCAACATGGCATGAAGTCCTTTAAATGACAATGGCAAAACAGCCCTATTTAAAGGAAATAGGGGCCAATAATTTACCGTAGTCATTTGAGCGTTTCACACAGGGGCTTTTTCCATGTTATCCGAAGCGAACCGACAAGACTCATTGAACAAGGTTAGTCTATGACGTCATAAGTAACCCATGTGTTACGTCACAAGAGTTTTTGCTTTCAAACTCAAATGAAATACATTACCACTGGTGATGTTCATATAATAGGTTGCAGCGCAAATTATGGAGATTTCTTTTTATTAAAAACATACATTATAGAGATCGATATAATATGTCCTCAATGTAGGATGAATTTTGTTCAACATACAATTTTCATTCAATATTTACAGACTATAGATAAAGATTCATACCCGAGTAAACATTCACACATTTTGTTTATGTTAACCCTTTCACCCCTATGTAACTTTAGTAGACTCTACAATGCATTGATCTGGATGAGTCCATTATGGTCTACAGTGGTGAAAGGGTTAATATACGTTGCACATAAAGATGTTAAAGAATAATATCCTATAGAAGTTGTCCAGGAACATACATTGTACAAACTGTCATATCCTTATGTAACAGAGGTCATTTTTTAGCTCACCTGGCACAAAGTGCCAAGTGAGCTTATGCCGTGGCGCGCGTCCGGCGTCCGGTGTCAATATTTTACTTTAAACGACTTCTTCTTAATAACCGAAAGGCCTAGGGTGTCGATATTTGGCCAGAAGCAAACTTGGATGAAGGGCTACAAAGTTTGTTAAAATTAATGACCTTCACCTATATCAAGGTCGCAGGGGTCAAATATGTCAAAAACTTTAAACATCTTCTTCTCAATAACCAAAATGCCCAGGGAGTTGATATTTGGCCAGTAGCATGCCTGAGTGAAGGGCTACCAAGTTTGTTCAAATGAATGACCTTCAATTATATTCAAGGTCACAGGGGTCAATTGTATTAAAAAAAAACTTTAAACAACTTCTTCTGAATAAACAAAATGCTCAGGGTGATGATATTTGGCCAGTAGCATGCTGAGATGAAGGGCTACAAAGTTTGTTCAAATGAATGACCTTCACCCATATTCAAGGTCACAGGGGTCAAATATGTTAAAAACTTTAAACAACTTCT
>NW_018479918.1:54622-59111 GCF_002113885.1 Mizuhopecten yessoensis | reverse complement strand
AATGTATGACCTTGAATCATATTCAAGGTCACAAGGAGCAAATATGTTCAAAATATTTCAACAACTTGTTCTGAATAACCAAAAGGCTTAGGATGTTGATATTTAGTCAGTAGCATATGCTGGGATCAAGGACTACTTTGTTTGTTAAAGTGAATGACTTTTACTTATATTCAAGGTCACAGGGGTCAAATTTGTTTAAAATCTTTAAACAACCTCTTCTGAATAACCATGGGTCCCAGGATGTTTATACTTTGCAAGTTGCATCCTTAGATGAAAGGCTATACAATGTGTTCAACATAATGACTTTGTTCGACTTTCAATCACAGGGGTAAAATGTTAAAAAAAAAAAATAACGGTCTTTTGAATGAATTTTAATCATAAATACTGATATTTTGTCTGTAGCTTTATTTTAGATCACTTTTAAGGTTACATGTGTGAGTTTTATACCAGGTGAGCGATGCAGGCCCATTGGGTCTCTTGTTTTAATTCCCCTGCTAGGAGTCGAACCCAGGACCTCTGGCTTAAAAGTCTTATGTTCTACCAAATGAGCTTAAGAGAAATTCTTCCTAGCCGAATTGGTAGGAAGCGGCTAGTATTTTACCAGGGTGACACTTATATAATCCTCCATCATTGTCATCCCTATTGTCATCATTAATTAATTGATTGACTTATCTATTAATTACTAATTTTTATCCAGTTTCCACCCAAAGATTTTCAATATGTGTGTTGCTCTCTTGATTTGAGAGCTGAAATTGATGTAAAGGTTGTCAACAACTTCATCATTATTTCATTCTCATGGTACATAAATTATTAATAGCAAATGCATTGGGAACACTGTAATACCGTCAAGTCACATAAATCAGTCTTGTTATACCCCCGCAACGAAGTCAGGGGGTATACTGGAAACACCCTGTCTGTCTGTCGTCTACAGTAACTTGTCCGGAATACTTCTCCTTAACTAACTGGTGGATTTCATTGAAACTTTGCATGAATGATTGATATTTCATGTAGATGTGCACCGGCATTTTAATTTGGGATTTCAGCCTTTTTTGATGGAGTTATGCCCCTTTGTGCGAAATACTTGTCTGTGCACCTCCTCCTTAACCAATGGGTGGATTTCATTGAAACTTCGCATAAATGTTCGGTATCTCATGTAGTTGTGCACCAACATTTTTAATTTGGGATTTCGACCCTTTTTGATTGGAGTTATGTCCCTTCGTGCGTAATACTTGTTGTATTTAGATAATCAAAAGCATGGGGCCCCAAACCTGCTGTATCACTTTCTAGCTTCATAAACCCAGTTAATACTAATCTGGATGTGCTGTTATTGACTTAGTGTTCTGTAGGGGACAGATTTTACTTTCTTTAATCAAACTGCAGTAATTTTGCTGTTTCACAATTGAGCCACTTATGACAGGGATACAACTTCTATATTTGTACTAGAATTCCTTAATAATTCATGCTCAAATTAAAATAGAAAGAATTTGTCCTTGATTGTTTTGAGAAATATAGGGTAAAAACAAATGATAAGATTCTTACATCTTTTTTACAGCAAAGTTCAGATTCTGCTGAGGAGGAAGCTGAAGAGGCTCAAGAAGTAGTAGAAGAAGAACAGGAGGAGGAAGAAGAGGAAGTAGAGGAAAAAGAGGTTAAACCTAAAGGCAAAAAGGTGGATTGTCATATCTTTATAATATTAAAATACAATATTTAACACCAAATTAAAAGGAATGTAATACCTATTGTACATCAGGTCTGATAATATTGGCTTTTTATCTCGTACCCTGGTCGCTTCGCTCAAAAAAAATCTGTCAATTTCGTCCGTAGACAAAGTGTTTGTATTTCTTCATCAGGTTCTGTAATGTTTGCTTTTTATCTCGTACTCTGTCTAGTGGACAGTTATTGACAAGGTTTTGTTATATTTTATTTGCAGAAACAGGCTGCCAAAGCTAAGGGACCACAAAAGAGAAAGAAAGCCACCACTGGGGTAGGTTATCAGTAGGGCTGGGACAATACAGGTAGTGGGTCACCACTGGGGTAGGTTCTCAGTAGGGCGGGGACAATACAGGTAGTGGGTCACCACTGGGGTAGGTTCTCAGTAGGGCTGGGACAATACAGGTAGTGGGTCACCACTGGGGTAGGTTATCAGTAGGGCAGGGACAATACAGGTAGTGGGTCACCACTGGGGTAGGCTCTCAGTAGGGCAGGGACAATACAGGTAGTAGGTCACCACTGGGGTAGGTTCTCAGTAGGGCAGGGACAAAACAGGTAGTGGGTTACCGCTGGGGTAGGTTCTCAGTAGGGCAGGGACAAAACAGGTAGTGGGTTACCGCTGGGGTAGGTTCTCAGTAGGGCAGGGACAAAACAGGTAGTGGGTCACCACTGGGGTAGGCTCTCAGTAGGGCAGGGACAATACAGGTAGTGGGTCACCACTGGGATAGGTTCTCAGTAGGGCTGGGACAATACAGGTAGTAGGTCACCACTGGGGTAGGTTATCAGTAGGGCAGGGACAATACAGGTACTGGGCATGTTGTTACATAGCTAAAGTGGAAGAGTTATTTGTAAGAGTGGGTAAATATTAGCTACATTTCATTGTAAGTCCTTAAATATCTATCACTGGTCAAATATCTAAAAATTGTTAAATATAGTTTGATGATTTATTTTTTGACAGGGAAAGCCGGCCAAGCGAACGAAGAAAGAATCATCTGGAGATGAAGAAGAAGGGGAAGAGGCTGAAAAAGTTGGAGAAGCTGAAGAAGAGGAGGATTTTGATGATGTTTCCCTTCCTTCTGATAACTCTGAGGATGAAGTATGTGCTCATTCAGATTCCTAGGAGATATATTATGAGTCTTTTTTAGGGGCCAATAATTTCACCCCAATTCCAAATTAAAAGGATTTTTTTCAATTCTAAGAAAATATATTCAAGGTTGAATTCTGATGGCAATGCAATATTTACATCCTACAACAACAAATTTAAGAGTTGAGGTGTTTTAGTCTTTTAGGTAATATATTTTGTTAAAAAAATCAGTTATTGTTACAGTAATGTAAATTTCCCTGGTGCAGCTTTTCTGGGAAATCCCTTATTTTTGCTGTAATGAGTGTGCCATGATTGATATCATGGTATGATGATTTTTTGAGCTAGGCTGGTTGAAATCAGCCAATCAGAATAACTGTTACATGCTTGTCATTTATGACTGATAACATGGTATGATAATTACTGCGCTAGGCTTGTGGTAATCAGCCAATCAGAATAACTGTTACATATTTGTCATTTATGACTGATAACATATCATGATAATTACTGCGCTAGGATTGTGGTAATCAGCCAATCAGAATAACTGTTACATATTTGTCATTTATGACTGATAACATGGTATGATAATTACTGAGCTAGGCTTGTGGTAATCAGCCAATCAGATAGACTGTTACATATTTGTCATTTATGACTGATAACATGGTATGATCATTACTGAGCTAGGCTTGTGGTAATCAGCCAATCAGAATAACTGTTACATATTCGTCATTTATGACTGATAACATGGTATGATAATTACTGAGCTAGGCTTGTGGTAATCAGCCAATCAGATAGACTGTTACATATTTGTCATTTATGACTGATAACATGGTATGATATATACTGAGCTAGGCTTGTGGTAATCAGCCAATCAGAATGACTGTTACATGCTTTTTATATAATGACTACTAGCATGCAATGGAAACTGTTAAGCAAGCCTTGTGGAAATATCAGAATGACTGTTAGATACTTGTTATATAATGACTGATAGCATGACGAGATGATCACTGAACATGACTTTCTTTCATGCAGGACTTTGATGTAGAAGAGAAAAAACCTAAAGGTCGAGGCCGCCCAAAGGGATCAACTAAAGGCAAAGGAGGCAAGGCAAAGAAAGTTGATGAGTCGGAGGACGAGGACAGTGAGGGTGGGGAGGAGGAAGAGAAAGACCAAGAAGACGAAGATGTGGAAGAGGAGGAAAAACCAAAGAAATCCAAGAAACCTGCTCAGCCTCGACGACAGAGCAGAGGTGGGGGATCTGCGAGCAAGAGAGGAGGTAGGATAAAAGAAACGGGTAGTTCTGATAGTAGTCAGAAGGTACGGTAAGGGGGTGAGTGGGTGGGGGAGGGTAAGGTAACAGAATGGATGGGGGACAGGAGGGGAGGGGGTCTGATAGTAGTCAGAAGATATGGTAAGAGAGATGAGTGGGTTGGGGAGGGTAAGGTAACAGAATGGATGGGGTCAGGAGGGGAGGGGGTCTGATAGTTGTCAGAAGATACAGTAAGAGAGATGAGTGGGTGGGGGAGGGTAAGGTAACAGAATGGATGGGGGTCAGGAGGGGAGGGGGTCTGATAGTAGTCAGAAGATGTGGTAAGAAAGATGAGTGGGTTGGGGAGGGTAAGGTAACAGAATGGATGGGGTCAGGAGGGGAGGGGGTCTGATAGTTGTCAGAAGATACAGTAAGAGAGATGAGTGGGT
>NW_018479918.1:0-53311 GCF_002113885.1 Mizuhopecten yessoensis | reverse complement strand
AGAAGATACAGTAAGAGAGATGAGTGGGTGGGGGAGGGTAAGGTAACAGAATGGATGGGGTCAGAAGGGGAGGGGGTCTGAAAGTAGTCAGAAGATACAGTAAGAGAGATGAGTGGGTTGGGGAGGGTAAGGTTACAGAATGGATGGGGTCAGAAGGGGAGGGGGTCAGAAGGGGAGGGGGTCTGAAAGTAGTCAGAAGATACAGTAAGAGAGATGAGTGGGTGGGGGAAGGTAAGGTAACAGAATGGATGGGGTCAGGAGGGGAGGGGGTCTGAAAATAGTCAGAAGATATGGTTAGAGAGATGAGTGGGTGGGGGAGGGTAAGGTAACAATGGATGGGGTCAGGAGGGGAGGGGGTCTGATAGTAGGACAGAGATTAGAGAGAAACCCAAAAATGCACTAGCAAGGGAGATACAGTGTCTGTGTGGGGGGGGGGGTTGAAATAATGTATTGATCGTGTAAGTCAGATGGAAATATTATCTCTCCGCAAACAAATTATAGAATAGGAGTTGTTCAGTAATGTGCTGTCTGGGTTTGGTTTTAACCAACAAGCACGGGAAAAAATTTGTTAGTTGGTAGCCCATCAAAACACCTTTTGTAACTTGGCCCAGTAAAAGTGTATTATCATTTGTAGATGTGCATAAAAGAAGGGATTTGTGATAAGATTATTATATTTCCTGAATCCCTGGAAAAGATGAAGTTAAGGGAGGGGGGTATCTCTAGTTTACAATCCATCATGACAGAAAAATGTTCTAGTGAAGTGATACTAAATAGTCAACAATAAAACAAAAAAAAACATTCACAGAGAAAGTTGTTATGCATTTGGTGGCTGGTCACTGTGTCAAATTATTCGCCCCTAAAGACACATTTGAACTCTTCCAATGCAAAGGATGGAATAGTTCATTATGAAATTTCAGGGGTGAATGACTTAATTATAAGCAGTTGTGATAATGTTTGGTTGAAGGAGGACGTGCATCAACTGGAGCTGGAAGAAAGAAGGCAGAACAAGTGGAGAAAATGGTGTCTAGTGACAGCTCCGACAGTGACAGGTATGACCCCAGTTATAGGTCAAAGATACCAACTATTTCAAAGGTCGCATTCGCATATCCCAATTCAAACGGTTCTGGTGGTGCAGAAATATTTCACAATAAACGAACGCACTTGAACTGAACTGTAGGCAGAGCTAAAAAGGCAATCTAGAAGAATTACTAATAATATACCAATAATAATGTGTCCTCCTTTCACGTGTCCACTAAATTATGAAATGTTTCTTAAAAGATACATACAGATTTACCTTGTTTTATAAAGAAATAACAGAAACAAGCGATAGTTAGCATTTCAATTTTGGTCAGGCACATTTTGCCAAATATTTCTGAGGTCAGCCTCAGTTCAGATATGCGGTTGTCATTTTCTTTCAGGTTCAACCTTTTTCAACTGGTTGAACTGGGCCAAAGTTAACATGGTTTTACCAATACCAGACCTTTAAATCTTAAAAGAGTTATATTTTTTTGGGAAAATATTATTAACATCTGCACATTAGTCCATACTATAAAGCCCTGAAATTTCATAATGAACCATTCTAACCTCTAAATTGGGAGGGTTTAAATGTGTCTTCAGGTGTGAATGGGTTAATTTGGTGAAAGGCTCCTTATTATAAACCATGAGGTATGTGGTAATGATGACTGTTGCTGTCAGCTTGTGGGGTGGTGAAAGGCTGTCCAATAAATGGTTTTGACCTGCACACAAGGTCACCAAGATAAATATGCATCAAAGACCTTTTCTTACGAACTACAATGCATAGAATGTTAAAGTTTGACCTACAGCTTGCGGGGTTAAAGGTCGTCTAATAGATGGTTTTGATCCACATTCAGGTATATGTTGTAGATTAACTAGATTAATCTGTATGTTAGGGTGATGTTGATTGGTCCATTTGTCACACTGATGTTAATTGGTCCTTATGTTACAATGATGTTGATTGGTCTGTATGTTACAATGATGTTGATCGGTCTGTATGTTACAATGATGTACAATGATGTAGATTGGTCTGTATGTTACAATGATGTTGATTGGTCTGTATGTTACAAGGATGTTAATTGGTCTGTATGTTACAATGATGTTAATTGGTCTATGTTACAATGATGTTGATTGGTTCGTATGTTACAACGATGTTGATTGGTTCGTATGTTACAATGTTGTAGATTGGTCTGTATGTTACAATGATGTAGATTGGTCTGTATGTTACAATGATGTAGATTGGTGTGTATGTTACAATGCTGTTGATTGGTGTGTATGTTACAATGATGTTGATTGGTCGGTATGTTACAATGATGTTGATTGGTCTGTATGTTACGATGATGTAGATTGGTCTGTATGTTACAATTATGTTGATTGGTGTGTATGTTACAACGATGTAGATTGGTCTGTATGTTACAATGTTGTAGATTGGTCTGTATGTTACAATGTTGTAGATTGGTCTGTATGTTACAATGTTGTAGATTGGTCTGTATTTTACAATGATGTAGATTGGTTCATATGTTACAATGATGTAGATTCGTCTGTATGTTACAATGATGTTGATCGGTCTGTATGTTACAATGATGTACAATGATGTAGATTGGTCTGTATAATACAATGATGTAGTTTGGTCTGTATGTTACAATGATGTTTATTGGTTCATATGTTACAATGATGTAGAATGGTCTGTATGTTACAATGATGTTGATCGGTCTGTATGTTACAATGATGTTGATCGGTCTGTATGTTACAATGATGTACAATGATGCAGATTGGTATGTATGTTACAATGATGTTGATTGGTTCGTATGTTACAATGTTGTAGATTGGTCTGTATTTTACAATGATGTAGATTGGTCTGTAAGTTACAATGATGTAGATTGGTCTGTATATTACAATGATGTAGTTTGGTCTGTATGTTACAATGATTTTAATTGGTCTATGTTACAATGATGTTGATTTGTTCGTATGTTACAACGATGTTGATTGGTTCGTATGTTACAATGTTGTAGATTGGTCTGTATGTTACAATAATGTAGATTGGTCTGTATGTTACAATGTTGTAGATTGGTCTGTATGTTACAATAATGTAGATTGGTCTGTATGTTACAATAATGTAGATTGGTCTGTATGTTACAAAGATGTTGATTGGTCTGTATGTTACAATGATGAAGATTGGTCTGTATGTTACAATGATGAAGATTGGTCTGTATGTTACAATGATGTTAATTGGTCTGTATGTTACAATGATTTTAATTGGTCTATGTTACAATGATGTTGATTGGTTCGTATGTTACAATGTTGTAGATTGGTCTGTATTTTACAATGATGTAGATTGGTCTGTATAATACAATGATGTAGTTTGGTCTGTATGTTACAATGATGTTAATTGGTCTGTATGTTACAATGATGTTTATTGGTTCATATGTTACAATGATGTAGATTCGTCTGTATGTTACAATGATGTTGATCGGTCTGTATGTTACAATGATGTACAATGATGTAGATTGGTCTGTATGTTACAATGATGTAGATTGGTGTGTATGTTACAATGATGTTGATTGGTGTGTATGTTACAATGATGTTGATTGGTCTGTATGTTACAGTGATGGTTCTGAGGATGGTGTCAGCAGTTGGAAGAAGAAAGATGCAGAGAGAAAAAAGGCAATGGAACTGAAGATAAAAGATGCGGAGGAAAAGTAAGTACACAGGGATTTACAGAACTGTTATACACGGCAAGTCCAAAGAATAAGACCAGACATTAAAGTTTAGTCATTAAAGATTTAGACCAGGCATTAAAGTTTAAACCAGGCATTAATGTTAATTCATTAAAAATGTAGACCAGGCATTAAAGTTTAGTCATTAAAGATTTAGACCAGGCAATCAAATGAAGGCATTAAAGATTTAGACCAGGCGTTAAAGTTAAGTCATTAAAGATTTAGACCAGACATTAAAGTTCAGTCATTAAAATTTTAGATCAGGCTTTAAAGTTTAATCATCAAAAGATTTAGACCAGGCATTAAAGATTTATACCAGGCATTAAAGTCTAGTCATTAAAGATTTAGACCAGGCATTAAAGATTTATACCAGGCATTAAAGTCTAGTCATTAAAGATTTAGACCAGGCTTTAAAGTTAAATCATCAAAGATTTAGACCAGGAAATCAAATGAAGGCATTAAAGATTTTTTAGACCAGGCATTAAAGTTTAGTCATTAAAGATTTAGACCAGGGATTAAAGTTTAATCAGTTTTGCCACATCATGAAATATACTGTGTTTGCTGTAGGCGGTTGAAGGAGGAGGCAGAAAGGATAAAGGTAATACACGAGGAGGTTGCCAAAGAGAGAGAGGAGGCAGAGGAGGCAAAGGAGGCAGAGGAGGCAAAGGAGGTGGAAGAGGACGTGAAACCAAAAAAGTCCTCACCAAAACGTCCGGCAAAACCAACACCTAAACGCAGGAGTAAAAAAGGCGAGGATGCGGAGGTAGGGCCAGCATTGTCGATTATGTTTGGTTACATTCGCGTATCCTGGTTGAAACGGTTCAGGTGGCACAGAAATATGCCACGATAAATGAAGGCACTTGGACCAAACTATAGGCAGAGGTAAAAAACGCATAGTTTTCGGAGAACTAATAATATATCAAGAATAATATGCCCTTCTTTACACGCGTCCATAAAACTATAACATATCTACATTTGGCTTTACCTTGTTTTATAAAGAAATAATGCAAACTAGCAATAGAAAGCATTTTAGTTTCAGTCAGACGCATCTGGACCCCTCAATCTACACGTGCCAAATATCCTGAGGTCAGCCTCGGTTCAGATCTGCTCCTGTTGTATTCTTTAGGGTTCAACTGTTTAACTCGTTGAACCGGATACGCGAAAGGGGCCTTGGGTTCATCTTCCTATTAAATGTATTTGACAGGTTTTTGGTGAATTTGCTTTTATACAAAATGTGGTTGGGGGTGGGTGGGGGGGAGCATATACTTATTACCCGTGTTTTTCCCATTTCAATTCATTGTCAGAACTCTTTCATCTTCATTGTTTATATTATTATTTTTTTACAAAAGGTCAAGTATGAGAACACCTCACTTCATTTTGTATTTCAGGGTTACAAGGTCAGTGTTGCTATTAATTTATAGGTTAGCCACTGGGCCTAGGGGTATTAATGTTTATCTAGTAAATTATGTTTTACTTCTTAACATGAATAATTGTATGATTTTTTCAAATTTGTGATCAATGTTTAATGCAAAAATAAATCATAATTTGAATAAAAATATAAAAATTTATTCATTCTTCAACCATTTGATATCTACTATTTACAGGTTAGCAAAAAAGACAAGAAGAAAGGAAGGACAAAAAAGACAAAGAAACTGGAGGATTCTGATCAAGAAAGTGACCATGAAGAGGAAGTAAAGAAAGAGTTGTCGGAGGATGAAGAGGAAAAGGAGGTGGATGTAGAGGAGAGAGAGAATTCAGAAGAGGAGGGAACAAAGGAGGAGAAAGTAGAAGTGAAGGAAGAAGTGGAGGGTGATGAACAAACAATTGTAGAAGATAGTAAAAAGGAGGAAGAGAGTGAGATAAAAACTAAGACAGAAAGTGATAGTGAAGAGAAGAAAATAAAGACTGAAAAAGAGAAGGATTCTAAAGGGTCCAAGTCAAATGATTCCAAATCTAAGGAAAAAAACGAACAGGTAATTAGGTCATAAAACAAAAGTTGTTTGTTTCCAGTTACCCTTCCTACCCTATTTTTTGGTGCCTTCCCAAATGTGGTTTTCAAGGGAGCTTTGTTAAAGTCAAGATCACTCTCCTATTTAAATCTAATTAAAAAAAATGAAAAAATACAATATTGAACAGACTGATATATTCTAAGGTTTTCTGACATGTAACAGGAAACAATGTACTAACTTTCATTTGACAGGATATTTTAAGTATCGTTTTATGTACAAATTATGATTATTAAATTAAATCAGGGTTATTTGGATAATGTTACTGACATCTTAGAAAAAAATATCAATGTTATAGAAAATCAAAATTAACAAGATATGTTACTTACAAATGTAAGATGCGCAAATTAGTAGGAGGGGATATAGTTAAACGTGAACACTTATATGAATTCTTTTAGTTGATGACACATTTAAACAAATTGTTTCACCAGAAGGTGGAACAGCCATTTTTGCTAGAACAGTGTTTTCTACTGTGGTTCTCCATCAGGTAAAGGGCATTCGTCAGAAATTATTCAGGAACTTATGAATTTAAATTTGATGTAAAGACATGATTGGTTCCAAATTAAAATGTTATTATTTAATCAGCCTGAAGACAAAAAACGGGAGGAGGAGAGGGAGGAAAAAGCAAGGGCTGAACGAGAGGCAGAGAGAAGGCGCCGCTTCGAGAAGGAGAAGGAACGAGTTAGGAAATTGTAAGTTTTGCCATAACTTTGAAAAATCTCCTAAGGGAAACATACCTTTTTTGGCTCCTGCCCTTTGTCAGTCGTGTTGAAGAAAAACTGTACGGGGAGGAAAACTGTACGGGGAGGAAAACTGTACAGTTTTACAATGCAGGAGCCTGAAAATTCTCAACATGTAACTTTCTATGAAATTTTGAAATTTTGGATTAAAACAGAACAGCAATGAAAAGTATGTTTTTAAACCACTAGTCAGTTAGGGTAGTAGTTTCCAACTGTGCTTGTCCTTGTGCAAATTCCACTAACCCAATATTAATTAACTAGATAAGTAATATGAAATTTTGACCAGTGAATCAGGCTAGCAGTTTTTAGGACCATTGGTCAAGCTGGAGATTTCTCTAGTCTCGGACAATCGGGCTACCCTTAATATCGAGCCCTGGCGAAGGAATGAGTTAGGATATGTAAGTGTGAGATACAGGCTCAGAAATAGGATGAGAATGCTCTCAGATACTTAATATTTACATTATAAATATTCTTGGTATTCTTCATATGTATTTGTAATCATTAGTTGTAGAAATGAACCTAAATTTACAGTACAACTCGGATAAGTTGAAGTCAAAGGTACCAATAAAAATATTTGATTTATCCAATGGTTCGACTCTACTGAGTTGTATAGTGTTGGAGCACTCGATTGACCTGAGATGTATTCCGTTAACTGTTAGAGTATCGTCAGACAAATGCGATCAGTAAACCATCGTGTAATCGTCCCACAGTAGAATAAATGCTAAAATTTCATAGCAGTTAAATGAATTTTCATTAGTGATAATAGTTTCAAACATCAACAAGTTACAAATGTAAATATATATTAGCGTTCTTGTTGTAAGTGCATCTGCAACATCATTTCTAACAATGTGCATTAGTACACACTCGTACAGAATAAGAAATAAGAAATGTAGTGTTGAAAAAATAACAAACTTGGGTTAAAGCTGACTTCATGCCATATTTATTCCATCATTTTCTCACCTTCTTTAATTACATCTCCAGCACACACGCAGGCATATGCACATAGGGAGATATTAGCCAGGTGGCATAGGACTAGGAGTTAGCGCCTGATAAGGCAGCTCCTGCGAATTCTTCAAAAATTGTATTGATTAATGTATATGCTAATTGTATCCATTGTATATGTATGTACTGTAAAGTGCTTTAGAGTGGAAAATATATGCTAGATAGGGCGCTATATATCAAATGCTGTTTATTATTATTAAATTTATTTTTTCTTAATTACCAATCTTCCTGGTAAGGTCAGGGGTATCAATTGTTACTATTAGACATGATAATATTATGTGGAGTTGTTGAATTTTAACTTCAGTAGTTTGTGATTGTATTTCTATTATGAATACTTTTCTATTTTCAGTAAAGAAAAGGAAGAAGAAAAGGAGCGGAAAAAGCGTGAAAAATATGAGCAAAAGAAAAAAGATAAAATCAATTGTGAGTCCTTACTACTGCTGTTTAACTAAGTACCAGTCCGAATGATTTGCTACAATCTAGAAGCCCACATGTTTGGGCGAAACCAGTAGACATACAATAAAGAAACCAACTTATCCTGAGCTTGTTGCGATTGAATATTGCCTTTTATCTAATATGTTAATTCAACATTTTCATTAAGACATGTTTTTTGATGGTTTGGTAAATATTCTATTAAACCTGAAATCTTTCCTGGTCCAAACCGCCTTTACACAGTACAGTTTTGTTGTATCATTTCTGTATAATGTTGTATTATGCTTCGCTGATAAATATTACTCTGGTCGAGTCGGGTGGTGCACACATTCACCTTTCACCAAGGCGACCAGGGTCTGATTCCCCGATCGGACCTGAAAAGGTATTTGTTTCACCTGCCCTACTATGTGGGTTTACACCGGGTACTCCAGTGTCCTCCCACATTAAGACTCCCAGCGCGCTAATATCCGGGCCAACAAGGGTGATTAGTATAAGTTGAAATGAGTTGTTTCACAAAGTGAATTGTGGTAAAATGAATCAAGTTTATATTTGATCTTCTCTATCTCTTTGCACTATTTGATGAAGTTGCCCTGTCAGACAGGATTTCTCCAGAGTGATGCAGTATGAATGGTGATCATTTATGTACATGCTACTCGAGTGTCTGTAGTGGAGTGGAGGCCCGTTAGTGAATCCATCCATACTGCATGAATCTGGGGGAAATCCAGCTTAAGGCCATGTAGTCACGAATCTGGGGGAAATCCAGCTTCAGGCCATCTACTCACGAATCTGGGGGAAATCCAGCTTCAGGCCATCTAGTCACGAATCTGGGGGAAATCCAGCTTCAGGCCATGTAGTCACAAATCTGGGGGAAATCCAGCTTCAGGCCATGTAGTCAATAATCTGGGGGAAATCCAGCTTCAGGCCATGTAGGCAAGAATCTGGGGGAAATCCAGCTTCAGGCCATGTAGTCACGAATATGGGGGAAATCCAGCTTCAGGCCATGTAGTCACGAGTCTGGGGGAAATCCAGCTTCAGGCCATGTAGTCACGAATATGGGGGAAATCCAGCTTCAGGCCATGTAGTCACGAATATGGGGGAAATCCAGCTTCAGGCCATGTAGTCACGAGTCTGGGGGAAATCCAGCTTCAGGCCATGTAGTCAAGAATCTGGGGGAAATCCAGCTTCAGGCCATGTAGTCATGATTCTGGGGGAAATCCAGCTTCAGGCCATGTAGTCAAGAATCTGGGGGAAATCCAGCTTCAGGCCATGTAGTCAATAATCTGGGGGAAATCCAGCTTCAGGCCATGTAGTCACGAGTCTGGGGGAAATCCAGCTTCAGGCCATGTAGTCACGAATCTGGGGGAAATCCAGCTTCCAGCCATGTAGTCACAAATCTGGGGGAAATCCAGCTTCAGGCCATGTAGTCACAAATCTTCTGTTACAAGGAAATAAAACAGAAGCAATGAATCAAAAAACACAATGAATATTGGCTTATAACAATCCAACACTGCCGATACTGAAATTTGCAGTCGTTCTCCTTAAAATAAAGCAAATGCTGGGAAGTGATGTTCTATAGCTTCGTTTCCATTATACAAAAACAGTTTTGGAATAAGATTAGCAAAAATATTAACAGTTTGATTTCTTCATAAAAATAGTGAAGACGATAAATAATACACTCTTTTATTTTCCATTTGATAAAAGATGGTTGATTGGTCTTTATGACCTTTTTCAGATCACAGCGTATTGTAGACCTTGTGAAAGAAACACAAAGCCAAGTTTTAATTATTTTAAGATGAAGTTTAAAGTGTCGTGGTTTGGTAAGTTGAAGTCTGTACCCTTGTCAACATAAATAGAAATATTTTTTTCTTTCAGTCATTCAAACAGAGACCAAACTAGTAGCCATGGACAAAGAGATCAAGAAATGCGTCCAGAAGGATTCGGCAGTAAGTTTTCCGTCGCTTTGCAATGTTACTTTTCTTTATTAATCTTTCCATCCCTAGGTAACTTCAGTAGACTACCAGGCATTGATCTGGGTGATCTGGGTGATGTGGGTGGTGATCTGGGTGATCTGGGTGGTGATCTGGGTGATCTGTGTGATCTGGGTGATCTGGGTGTGCCCTTTCTGGTCTACAGTGAAGAAAGGGTTATAATTCTATTGTTCTTTTATTTCTTAAATTACAATTTCTTTTCGTAACTGTATACTTGGGGCCCTCTGGCTGGGCAATTGTCAGTATAACAGGACTTGAAGGAGTGTCGTCAGTGTAACGGGATGGGGGTTGAGTGTCGTCAGTATAGCCTGATAGGATGTTGAGTGTCGTCGGTGTAATGTCATGTGACTGAGTGAATGTGTCGTCCTTATTCCGTCTTTGCTAATGCAGAGTTATCTTCTCTTGGGAGAAGGTATTGATTGTTACGTCATGGGTTTGTGTGAGAAAATTACGTAATTTTCTCAAAAATCGATGACGTTACTCTCACAAACAAGTGACGTAACAATCAATACCTGCTCCCAAGAGAAGATAACTCTGCAATACGCAAAGACGGAATAACATGAATGGATGGAGTGTGGTGAAAACGTGTCTGGGATATGATATCTCATTGAGATGGCACTTTGTATGATTTTCAATTTGGACATCACAAATCTTGCAGTAGATTTATCCCCATTATATTTACGTTTGCTATGCATCCTCCCAATGCAATGCATTGAGAAGGAAAATGTTGTTATGAGACTATAACAACATTTGCTATTGTGACATCATCAATCTCTATTGTGACGTCAATTTCATTGTTATCAACACTGAATTTGCTGTTCAAAAACTGTTCGAAATAACTAGTTAAAGCATAACTACTCGATCAAAATGTAAATTAAGTAATGAATATTTTAACAAATATTGTTATGGTCCTACAACACACATTTCTATTGCTGACAAACTTAAATAAATAGGTTAGTCATCAATAGCAATGTGTGTTATAGGACCATAACAACATTTGCTAAATTATTCATTACTTAATTAATACATAAAAGCTAAAACAACTGAAGACACAAAGATTTGAGGTAATTGTCCGAGCCCATGGGGGGAAATTTGGGAATGAGGGTTGTTTTAATTAGCATATTCTTAAAATTAACATGTATTTTGCTAATAAGTATTTGTTAATTTTGAACTTCGATTCAATTTTTTCACTGTTTTCCAGGATGTGGACAAATGCCTAGCCATTATGGACGATCTCAACACCCTTCCAGTCAACCAAGTGCTACTCAAGAAAAACCCAGACATCATGAAAACCATTAAAATGGTAAAAACTTGATGAAATCCCCACCTTGAACATATCTCGTAGTGTTTTCTTGGTCCATACACAGCTTCAATGTAACCACATTTTTTCTCTATATTAGACTTAAGTGTTGGAAATCAGCTGCATGGTCCATCGTCACCAGTCCTTCTTAAAAATATAACTGATGCATTAATAAGCAGTTACAGGCAATCTGACTTGGATTCCTGAAAGGAAGCACATGTTCTGTTTTCTTCATGGCTAGTAAACAAGTATAAGTTAGCTATCTGTTCGAAAAGAGATGAATTTACTCATTTTGATTACAAATTCCCTAAGGATATAATCGGTTCGTAACTCAAGTGTAAAATGTAGACAACGTAAAGCTTTCATTAGGAGTAATTATTCCCCCGCAACGAAGTTAGGGGGGGTATACTGGAATCACTTTGGATGTCTGTCTGCAGTCGCAGTAACTTGTCCGGAAAACTCCTCCTTAGGCCAAATAAAATTAATTACTTGGTTCTCAGGCCATTTTTTTTCAAAATAGATGCGGCAGGGTGGTAATTTTTTTTTCAATTTACATGGCAAAAAAGAGACGAGGGCGTTTTTTTTTATTGTGTAGTTTGTAAAACGTTCATTGTGGACATTACCTTGTCTTTTTATAGTTGTGTAGAGACTCGTCATAGAGCAAGCCTCCGAAAATCCCCCCACGATGTTCCAGACGAGAATCACGAACCCCCCATTCTTATTTGTACCGAAATGAGCGCCATGTACACAAGACTAATAAGTCATAATCATTTTAACGCTTGCCTGTATCTCAATCCTTACCTTTATTCAAACGTTTTCGGGACTTGGGTGACTAATAAGAAAAACGACATGCGGACCAATTTTCCGGATTTTTTTAAAGATGGCCGCCGGTGCATTCACGATTTTTTTTTTATTACTTTCACGATTAAATCGGCAATGCGCATGGTGCCATGAAATGCGCTCGGCCCCGAGAACCAAGTAATCAAATTGTTTTGGCCTTAGTTAACAGTTGCAGCCCTAGTAGTAAGGAACTCTTGTCTGTTTGTGTTGTAATAGAGTTGTCCTTTTATTAAAGTATTCAAGCCAATAACATGATAAATCTACTTTTCAATCCATCATTAACTGCTTTACTACTTACAATTACAAACTGCTTAACAAGATTTCAGTGATTGCCTATCACTAAAGGTATGGGTAATTTCCTGTGACTAAAGGTATGGGTAATTTCCTGTGACTAAAGGTATGGGTAATTTCCTGTGACTAAAGGTATGGGTAATTTCCTGTGACTAAGGTATGGGTAATTTCCTGTGACTAAAGGTATGGGTAATTTCCTGTGACTAAAGGTATGGGTAATTTCCTGTGACTAAAGGTATGGGTAATTTCCTGTGACTAAGGTATGGGTAATTTCCTGTGACTAAAGGTATGGGTAATTTCCTGTGACTAAAGGTATGGGTAATTTCCTGTGACTAAAGGTATGGGTAATTTCCTGTGACTAAGGTATGGGTAATTTCCTGTGACTAAAGGTATGGGTAATTTCCTGTGACTAAAGGTATGGGTAATTTCCTATGACTAAAGTTATGGGTAATTTCCTGTGACTAATGTTTGGAATGGGTAATTTCCTGTGTATTGGATCTTTATTGCGAATAAATTGTCACTTTCCCCAACACCACTGACATTTTAAATCCGAAAGACTATTTATTGGCCAGTTGACATAACCAACCAGTAAATGGCTGTTTTAAGAATTTTACTCACACTTGTATTAAATGTAAAAGTGATTGTTATATAATCTTGTTTTCATGCTTTTTCTCAATTGTCTCAGTGACACTGAAGCATTCTGTTATGCAGAGCACAAAATTTTAGATATGCTTTATGAAATGGATATGTAATAACATCGAAAGAGCAACTACCAAGAATTGACATGTCAGTTAACACCTTGACTTCAAACATCACAATGTATGAGAAAACCTTTCACATTTAGTGTATCATAGACAAGTACAGCTTCAGCTTATCTATATTTTATTTTCGCGAAACACTTTAAAGAACAGAATAGTGTAGAGAAGATCTATTTTCTCCTGTATTGGAAACTGAATTTATCTTATATCTTTCCTTTTTCTTTTTCTGCAGATTAGAAAATTTAAAGGTAGTGACAGAATTCGAAAAAAAGCGGAACTTATTTATCACAAATTTAAGGGCTTCTTCCTGGCTGGAGATATTGACATAGGAACTCCGGTAAGTAATGATCTTCAGATTAACTTTATAATTATGCAAGTACTCAGGTAAGTTCATCCTCGATACTCTAGGGGTCAAGGTCACTTTCACTCTCTTCACCCCTGGAATATGTCGTAGCAAAGTTTAAGGCACGTGGCTAGCTATTTGTTTGGTGTCCGGTAAAAAACCCACTGACCAATCTGTAGGCTGATACCTGTACTTCGAAGATAACAGAGGAGCGACCCCAGACTTCAAAGCCAGTCAACTTTACCATCGCACGACAGACAGGGTCTTTTGATGTACATCAAAATTGTCAAACTAGTCTTCTTGTCTCATCCACAAGGTGGTACACACTGAGCCTTTGATTTTGATATGACATATTCCAGGGGTGCAGAGAACGAAAGTGTGCGTAACCCCCAGAGTATCGAGGATTGAGTAAGTGATGAACCTCGTACCTCAGTGCATCTATTGATGTAAACGGGGGAGAACTAACACTACAGGCCATTACAGGTTTTCATAATTTTGTCCACGGACAAAACAAGCTTCTCGATAGGGAAATAAGTGTAAGCTGTATTTCACGCTAATTCCTGAATACTCCACAAAAATAGAAGCAGTGATATATATATATACAACAGGTCACGCCATTACACCTGTCTTTCACATCTGTCATAAAATACCTGCGCATGCCCAGGTAAATGTAATTTGATGCACTTTCCTTAACCCGCGAAATGCAAAATACAGAATCATATACTTACCATTTCTGTTATATACTTAATTATACTGACCACATGGAGCGTAATGTAACTAAAGTGTAGATAAATGACAAGTGGTACAGGATTAGGTTATATATCTTGGGGTGTAAACTCTACTTATGATAGTTACAGGAATGTTTTTAGACTTTTAAATACTCACATTGTGCCATCTCGTTATTTTGTCCCAGACGACGCCAAAGGACTCCGGACACAGACGACATCACCATAAACAAGCAGAGGTGATGAAAGAATGTGAAAACAAGGAAAATGAAATTTCCCAACCTACAGGTAGGCTGTACAATGTTCTGGTCAGAGACAGACTTGTATAAGAAAATAAGAGGAAAAATGGTAGATGGAAAATGTTTCAATTTTGCCAATGCTATCATTAGACTGCAATAAATTCAAAGAAAAGGAAGTGGAACGAAATTTTTTGATAGATGTTTTAACTTAAATCAGAAAAAAAGATACAGTATCTGATATAATAGTAAGTGGGTACCACAGTATAGCATTATATGGGGAGGAGTAGTACCCTCCTAGAAGGGCCATAAAAGGATAGGTTTACTATAATGTTATGTATCCTCAAGTAATATTTCTGATGTTGTTTACACAGATAACACTGACCATAGCGACTCTTTGTCAGCCCTCCCTACTATCAGCCCCACAGAGGGTGACAAAGTCCCCGCTGTGGACGGGGACTCCGAGCCAGTCGACGGCACAGCAGATCTCAATAACAGGCTTAGTGATAACGGAATAGGGGAGACAATTCCAAGTGTGTCGGTACCCCCCTCTAGTGACAGTCAAAATAAAAGTCCTATACAGACGAACAATACAGTGGAAGAGCCATCATTAGATGGTGGAGGGGGGCAAACGAATCAGCCAGTAATACAGGGTGATGCTGTAGGAGGGAGTGAAACAGAAGAGCAGGCCCAACAAGGTCTAGGTTTTACTGTTGGACTAGGAGAATCAAACCAGTCAACATTTTCATTTGGTTGGGGTAGTTCGGATCAGAAAATTCCAGGATTAGGTGGACCCATAGTTGTAACTAGATCAGACTCACAAACAATACCAGGAGTATCTGGTGGTGGGAAGTCCACGGAACAGCCAACATTGCCTGGCTTATCCGATAATAACAATAGTGCTCCCAGTGTCAATAATCTCAGTGCAGACTTAGAAAAAATCAGTAGTGTTCTCGACAAAATGGACGCGATGGATGAGGAGGAGGATGACAATCAATCAGCGGAGAAGGTGGAGGGTAACACGCAGAAGGACAAGTTGGTTCTGCCCGGGGTGGAGAGCATTTCTGGGGACAGTGGGGATGATATGGAAATTGATTCGCCCGACGACGGGGTAGCAGACAAGGGAGATAAATCTGAGGGCGGTAGTCAGTCGGATGATCTCTCTCATTCCATGCAGCAAGCAGCCCAGGAAGCGGCCAAGTATTCGGCCCAGGCAGAGTTCCCCGATGACACCGAAGACATGATGGAAGATCAGGTATGTGTCATTTTAGGGGTAACTGAAAAATTGTTGTGATACCCTAGGGGTGTTGTGATACACCTGTAGTGTATCGGGATATAGTGCAATACAAAAGGAACGTAGTACTATATGTATCATGATATAGTTTCATGGGAAACAGTGTCAAATTTCTGAAAATGTTCTCAAGTTCCAGAAGAATGTGGTGACAAAGTGCTGTTTAAACTGAGGCAGAGATACAATTCATACAGAAAATTTGAATGTTTAAATATAAAGAAATAGACAAAGAAAAAAAACCTGGAGTCAAACCAAGTACCATCATATGGTTAGGCCTGCACATTACCAACTTTGCCTGCCAGGAATTACAAATTTTAATTTTAAGCAATGTTCATCATCTAAATCCCTTTGGCATACAAGCAATTTTCATATCACAATGTATTGAAGAATTTATGGAAATATTGAAGTAAACAGTGAAACTTCCTTAAATCAAACATCAAAGATTCAAATTTCTCAATGTGTCAACCTTACAGCTAGGTCAGGATATTTTTCAGACATGTAACAGGAATTTAATGTTTGTTTGGCCTAATTTGGTATGGAACTTGTAGCCTTTATTATTTTGTGTTTAATGTAAATCTTTTACCAATGTTTAAAGAATTTGAACCTGTTACTATTGACCTTTTGACCTGTGATTTATGAACAATGACCTGTTGACTTTTGAATGATAACTTGTGACTTTGATCTATGACCTGTTACAAACTATGACCTGTGTTTATGAACTATGACTTTTGGATTATGAACTGTAAACCTATTACCTAAGAACTATGACCTGTGACCTATAAATTATAACCTGGGTCTTGTTACTTATGACTCCTGAACTATGACCTGTGATATCTGTTACAGGAAAGGATAGATCTTGATGCAAGGATAGCGGCAATTATCAAAGGCACAGAGACTTTCTCCGCACAGTCTGTGTACGATCCCTCGCAGGCGCCGTTTGAATCTGGATATCCGCCTCCAGCAAAAACAAACAAAGAAAAGGAAGAGGAGGAAAAACCAGTAGAGACCAAAGAAACGGAGGAAGAAGCTGCAGAGGAGAAAGAAGAGTCGGAATCTGAATCGGATCCAGCTATGGACGATGATGAACTGCACAGTCTGTTAGGGGTTTAGTGAAATGACACTTGTAATAAATTCTTTTGTGCTGGCAATTTTTTATTTCTCTGGATGTACATGTGATGTCTGGGAGCCTGACGAATCTTTTACGGTGTGACGCTGATGACACTGTGCCAAGTGTGAACCAATGATCATGTGATTGGACGGCAGAATATTGTTACATAGTATGCCATGGAAAATTGTGTTCTTGGAGTATTTATGCTTCTTATTTTCAATCTTGACATTAAGTATTGTAATTCTGTGAACATCTCAGAAAACAATATTTTTTCTTGAGCATCAACAAACTGGATACAATTTTAATGAATGACTACAACATTTGGTATTGTGATAATTGTAGGGGATGGTAACACAGAAGTTTCATGGGAACAACTTGTGTTGTTCAATGTTGGACTCAATTTTAAACGTGGAATCATTCACTGTGAGAAAATCTACCATGGGTTGAATTCTGCAGACAGTTCATTTTTAAAATCCTAGATAATGGTCAAGTCATCGTCATTAGATTATCATCAAACTGAAGGATGCAGTACAAAGTGTGACCTTAAGTCATCAAATTTTGTGAAAAAGAGAATAATATAAAAATAGGAAAAAAGACCTTTTTAAATCTTTATCATCTTCAAATTCATCAACTTCATCAAATGCATAATTACCAAGTAGACTGAAGATCATGACCATTAAAACAGTGAACATGTCATTAAATGTTGATCATTGAAGATCATGACCATTAAAACAGTTTAATGTCATTAAATGTTGATCGTTGAAGATCATGGCCATTAAAACAGTGAATATGTCATTAAATGTTGATCGTTTATAGCATTTCATTAGATTGAGCTTTCCATCCATCAGAAAATCACAGCTCTTTACATAGCAGTCCTGTGCCAAATTAACCCTTTCACCACTGTAGACCATAATGGACTCATTGATATCAGTACATGGTAGAGTCTACTGAAGTTACAACGGGTTAACGGGGTACTGGACAATTGTATTTTAGTGAATTTTCCTGACATCAATTATAATGCCAGTATATATATTTGCACCATGTACCAGTAAGAGAATATTTTTTATGTTTTCCCAAAGTTTTAAGTTATTTTCATTGAGCATTTTTCAAAATGCAACATTATTCTAAGGAAATAACTTTTGTTGAGGCTTTTTTTATCTTTATTTTACAAAAAATTATAGCAAAAATTTAATTCCTATACATATGTATTAACTTTTCATATCTTAAAAAAAGGGATAAATATTAAAACATTACGAGAAACAAGTCGGACAATTTTATTTCATGGTGCAGTTATTTGTTTTGGTAGCATAACAATTGACTTCAGGAAAATTCACAGAAAAAAACCCGTAAAAATGCATGAAATCCAGAAGGAAAAAATGCTTTCGACCTTTAATTTGGTTTAAGAGCGTAAAATAAAACCTGAATGTACCAACATTTATGGAGATTGTTTGGTCGTTAACCCTTTCACCACTGTAGACCATAATGGACTCATCCAGATCAATGCATGGTAGAGTCTACTAAAGTTACATAGGGGTGAAAGGGTTGAGGCTTACTTCGAAAATAAGCCTGGAATTTCTAACTGAAAATGAAAATAAGCCGCGCTTTTTAGTAATCGAAATGTTTGGGTATACATTACAAGATGTTGGTAAAGTCTGGTATAACTCAACGGTGACTTAACCCTTTCACCCCTAGGTAACTTTAGTAGACTCTACCATACATTCATCTGGATGAGTCTATTATGGTCTACAGTGGTGAAAGGGTTAAAGTGTTCTGAAGTTTTGTGCATGAAAATACTGTTTAACAGGAAATATTTACTTGTGTTTTTGTAATTTGTAAATTCTGAAAAACCACAAATAAAAGATACAAGATAAAAGAATCTTTATTTAGTGTCAAATATGGTTTAACAGGAACTGATGCTCTTAGGAGATTGTATTTCAATAAACGAAAAATGAAGCTGCAATCATGCAAGCTCCTAACCCATTCACCCCTAAAGACACATTTGAACTCTTCCAATTCAAAGGTAGGAATAGTTCATTATGAAATTTCAGGGGTGAATGTGTTAAAACTATAAACTGACAACTAAGTCATACACAGCATTACACCACTCTCAACAGTTTTTGAAAATGAGGGACATTTTGATGATTTTTTTCCCTGAAAAATTGGGGTCATGACTCAAATTCTGCTTTTCAAAAATCACTGATTTCTCATTTCTCTTGTCTGCATTGCACCACAATGTATAAATATTGGGGGAGTTAAGATGAACAGGTAAGATTTCAAGGGGAATATTCCTTGTTATACAGTATTGCTGATCTTAGGGACTGTTTCAGTGCTCAACATTACTCATTAGCATACTGCGACTTGTAAAATTTACTGATGTTTTGTGAAATTTTACATCTTTGAAGAAATAAAAGTATCCCTTGGTAATGAGAATAAAGGAAGACTATAGACAGTGTGTAGTAGTTCATGTCTATTATTTCTTTAACATGTCACGCTGTATTTCCGATAATAAAACTATCATTACTGATATAGACAGAAACCCCAGGGTAAGTCCTAAAAATTGTGATTTCTGTCTGCATTGCACCACAGGTGATGTACACACTGGTATGATGTGTGTACTCAAATAGTAGTACTATATAAATATAACGGTATATCAAGCGCCCGTGCATTGTACATCAGTGAATATTTTTCTGAGAATTTCCTCCCAAATTTTCCTAAGATAAAGAAAATGCAACAAAATTGATGATGCAGCCCTGGTTATGCTGCTGCTAATGTGATGATGTGTCGCCGTTGTTTCCAGAATAGTAATGGGAGCTAGCTATCTTTCCCTTTACTCTTCAGTAGAGTTCTACTGTCCCTAACTTTGAATCCTTAACTCATTCACCCTTGAAGACACATTTGAACTCTTCCAATTCAAGGTTGGAATAGTTCATTATGAAATTTCAGGGGTGCATTTCACTCAAAAGATCATCAATTCATGGTTTTGTTTTTGGACTTGCACGTTTTTCCTTTAAAGGTAAATGTTTGTCTACAACTTCAAAGAGGAGTTCCGTAAATGTTTGCCAGGCGTCGTTAACTTCGTCGAAAGTCTCAAAAATGGACCACGGAACCTGGTTCATATCCCTTGAAAACATTTTTTTTCTTGTTTTTTGAAATTCCTAAATTTAATTGAAGCATGTCTGTTTGTTTGAGGTTTTGTTTTGTCGCAGCTTATAGACCGCAAATATAAGGTAATGATCACTAATACCTAGTGGTAACACTCCCGCACTTTTACATGGAAAGTTAGTGTCCACGTGATCTATTAGAGTACAGGTATCCTTTGTTTCACGTGTCGGGGAGGTGATTTGTTGGTGGAAGTTATGGGGTTCCATTAAGTCTTTGAGGCGATTTGATTTTATCTGATCTACATTAGAGTCACCCATGAGAAGGACTCGACCACCTGAATGTGCTGGCAGGATGGCCCTGTCGAAAAGATATGATTTGCCTTCTTTCATTGAGAATCTTTTGCCATATTTGCTTATATATCCAGGTGAGCGATACATGACCTCTGGGCCTCTTGTACAATGATAGTTTTTTTTATCACGTGCTCTGATTAAACTTTTATCGAGTATTGCTTTTCATCTCATGTATATATTTCACATAATTTCAAACGTAAACAAACATTATGTACATAAATCTATTTCTTTAGATATGAATATCTTTGTAACATTTATTTTCCTTTTTCTCTCTAACAATATTGAAGAGGCCTATTTTTAGGTCACCTGAGCTTTGCTCAAGTGACCTATTCTAATTGCTTTCCGTCCGTCGTGCGTTAACTTTTTACATTTTCTTCAACTTCTCAAGAACCATTGGATGGATTTTTTTCAAACTTGGTCAGAATCATCCTCGGTAGATGAGGCTAACAAATTGTAAAATTGTGATTCCTACCAACCCCTGGGGCCAGGGCGGGGCCCCAAAGGGAAAATTAACCAATATTTCAAAAATCTTCTTCTCTAGACTCAGAGGTACTACATTCAATTTCAGTGCATAAAAAAAAAGATCATCAGGGGCTTTATTTAAATTGTAAATTTCAGGACCCCAAGCTATCCGTTCTCCCTTGGGGAGGGGGTAAAGTTTACTATAATTTATATAGGGAAATAACACTTTTGGGTATATTTTGACAACTTTCTGTAGGAAATTATTTTTACCTGGTGAGAAGTGTCCTTGGAGGAAGATGGTTTCAAATTGTAAAATTGAGATTCCTACCCCAACCCCAGGGGCCAGGGCGGGGCCCCAAAGGGAAAATTAACCAATATTTCAAAAATCTTCTCCAGTCTCAAGAGGTACTACAGTCATTTTCTCTGCATGGAAAGATCATCAGGGGCTTTATTTAAATTGTAAATTTCATGACCCTGAGCTATCCGTTCTCCCTTGGGGAAGGTGTAAAGTTTACTATAGTTTATATAGGGAAATACCACTTTTTTGGTATATTTTATCCATTTTCAGCAGAAAATTACTCAAACTTAGTCAGAATCATCTTTGGTGAATGAGTGTATTTCTGCCCGATCCCTAGGGGCTAGGGCGGGGCCCCAAAGGGAACATTTACCAATATTTACAAATTCTTATCCTTTGATGACATGAACTTTTGTATTTCACTTAGTTTACATGTTGATTTCCACATCACATCTAAACAATAAAATAAAGCTACCAGTACCTATGATATATCTCAGGTGACTGCTAAGGCCCTTGGGATTTGCTTGTTGTCCAATCCTTTTGTTAATTTTGTTGAAATGAAAATTATGTCTATAATATTATTAGCTCACCTTGCCCAAAGGGCCAAGTGAGCTTATGCTGTGGTGCGGCGTCCGTCGTCTGTCTGTCGACCGTCGTCCGTCCGGCGTCAATATTTTACTTTAAACAACTTCTTCTTAAGGACCAAAAGGCTTAGGGTGATGATATTTGGCCAGAAACAAACTGGGATGAAGGGCTACCAAATTTGTTCAAATAAATGACCTTTACTCATTTTCAAGGTCACGGGTCAAATATGTTAAAAACTTTAAACAACTTCTTCTGAATAACCAAAATGCCCAGGTTGATGATATTTTGCCAGTAACATGCTAGGACGAAGGGCTACCAAGTTTGTTCAAATGGATGACATTTACGTATGTTCAAGGTCACAGGGGTCAAATATGTTAAAAACTTTAGACAACTTCTTCTGAATAACCAAAATGCCCAGGGTGATGATATTTGGCCAGAAGTTTGTTCAAATGAATGACCTTCACTTATATTCAAGGTAACCAGGGTCAATTGTCTTAAAAACCTTTAAACAGCTTCTGATGAATAACAAAGAGGCCTAGGATAATGATATTTAGTCAGTAATTTGCTGGGATGAAGGGCTACAAAGTTTGTTCAAATGAATGACCTTTACCTATATTCAAGGTCACAGGGGTCAAATATGTTTAAAACCTTTAAACAACTTCTCAATAATTAAGAGGCAAAGGATAATGATATTTGGCCAGTAACATGCTGTGATGAAGGGATACCAACTTTGTTAAAATGAATGACCTTGCCTTATATTCAAGGTCACAGGTATCAAATATGCTTGAAACATTTAAACAACTTCTCAATTACAAAAAAAGTCCTAGGATGATGAATTCTGACCAGTAGCATGCTTGGATAAAGGTCTACCAACTTTGTTCAATTGAATGACCTTGCCTTATATTCAAGGTTACAGGCGTCAAATATGTTTAAAACTTTAAATGATTCGTTCTGTATAACCAACAGGTCCAGGGTGAATGATATTTTACCAGAAGCATGCTGGGTTGGAGGGTTGGAAGACAATATACTCTGTTCAACTTAATGTTCTTGTTTGACATTCTAGGTCACAGGCGTCTTATGTTTAAATCTTTTAATAGGTTATAATGCATTAAACACTGATATTCTGCCTGTAGCTGTATTTTAGTCCACTTTTAAGATTACAAGGATGAGATTAATACCAGGTGAGCGATTCTGGCCCATTGGGCCTCTTGTTTTTTTAAACCATTCTGAGTGGATTCAATCGACATTATGTCCCTGATGCATCCAGTACTATCTCACTAGGGTTCAAAGTTCAAAAAGTCCAAAACGTTTCCAAACACCTCTGCACCAACTGAGCTATCATTCACGGCATAACTGATCTGAAGCCGTTTTAATTTCAATGAATATGTATGTTTGATTCGAATGATTTACCAGTTTATTGATCTTCAACTGGGTTACTAAAATACTTTTATGCGAATCTGGGAGTGAATAGAATGTTATCTGCTGACATTAAATCATTCGATATCGCATGATTCGTATTTAATGATTTGTAAATCGATTTATAATACGTTGAAATCGAGGCTGCTCTGTAAATGATAAAGGTGCTAGGCCTGGACCGCGATTGTTCGGGGTTTGTGACACCCTATTTATTTGCCATTACGTTACATAGATATAACCAGTTAATATTAATTTATTAACAGTTGTACAAAGCTTCAATGTACTTCAGGAAACATGAATAAGTCTGTGTATGTTATACAGTATAAACTTAAAGGGACACGTGCTGTATATCTCATACCCAGGAAACGGGGAAATTAGTGCTATACATGCTTAAATAGACCAAATAGTTAAGATATTTGCGTGGCCTTACTGTCAACTTTGTTGTATATGGACATATTTTTTGGGGTTAATGTATACACTGCCGAAATGATCACATGGTCCGTCACGTGGCAATTCTGTCACAGCAAAACTGGAAACCGAGGTGTATGTAAACAAAGACACGATTCATAATTCAATTTATTTCCGTAAGTTTATCAACTTATACAATTTGTATTTGTACAACAAGAAATAATTTCATATAATTGGTCATTCATCACAGCAAAAACAACATCGTCGAAATCATTATTGTCATCACTTTTATCATCATCATCATCATCATCATCATCATAATAATCTACATCATCGACTACATCTACATCATAATTATCATCATAATCATCAATGCCTTAAAAATCATCATGTTCCTTTAAAAATCATCATCACGTTCCTCTTAAAAAGCATCATCATGTTCCTTTAAAAATCATCATCACGTTCCTCTTAAAAATCATCATCATGTTCCTCTTAAAAATCATCATGTTCCTCTTAAAATTCATCATCATGTTCCTCTTAAAAATCAGCATCATGTTCCTCTTAAAAATCATCATCATGTTCTTCTTAAATATCATCATGGTCCTCTTAAAAATCATCATGTTCCTCTTAAAAATCAGCATCATGTTCCTCTTAAAAATCAGCATAATGTTCCTCTTAAAAATCAGCATCACGTTCCTCTTAAAAATCAGCATCATGTTCCTCTAAAAAATCAGCATCATGTTCCTCTTAAAAATCAGCATAATGTTGCTCTTAAAAATCAGCATAATGTTGCTCTTAAAAATCAGCATAATGTTCCTCTTAAAGATCAGCATAGCATTCCTCTAAAAAATCAGCATCACGTTCCTCTTAAAAAATCAGCATCATGTTCCTCTAAAAAATCATCATGTTCCTCTTAAAAATCATCATCATGTTCTTCTTAAATACCATCATGGTCCTCTTAAAAATCAGCATCATGTTCCTCTAAAAAATCAACATCATGCTCCTCTTAAAAATCATCATGTTCCTCTTAAAATTCATCATCATGTTCCTCTAAAAAATCAGTATCATGTTCCTCTAAAAAATCATCATGTTCCTCTTAAAAATCAGCATAATGTTCCTCTTAAAAATCAGCATAATGTTCCTCTTAAAAATCAGCATAGCATTCCTCTAAAAAATCAGCATCACGTTCCTCTTAAAAATCAGCATCATGTTCCTCTAAAAAATCAGTATCATGTTCCTCTAAAAAATCATCATCATGTTCCTCTAAAAAATCAGCATCATGTTCCTCTTAAAAATCATCATGTTCCTCTTAAAAATCATCATCATGTTCCTCTTAAAAATCATCATGTTCCTCTTAAAAATCAGCATCATGTTCCTCTAAAAAATCATCATCATGTTCCTCTTAAAAATCAGCATCATGTTCCTCTAAAAAATCATCATGTTCCTCTAAAAAATCAGCATCATGTTCCTCTTAAAAATCATCATGTTCCTCTTAAAAATCATCATGTTCCTCTTAAAAATCATCATCATGTTCCTCTTAAAAATCATCATCATGTTTCTCTTTAAAATCTTCATGTTCCTCTTAAAAATCAGCATCATGTTCCTCTTAAAAATCAGCATCATGTTCCTCTTAAAAATCATCATCATGTTCCTCTAAAAAAATCATCATCATGTTCCTCTAAAAAATCAGCATCATGTTCCTCTTAAAAATCATCATCATGTTCCTCTAAAAAAATCATCATCATGTTCCTCTAAAAAAATCATCATCATGTTCCTCTAAAAAAATCATCATCATGTTTCTAAAAAAATCATCATCATGTTCCTCTAAAAAATCAACATCATGTTCCTCTAAAAAATCAGCATCACGTTCCTCTTAAAAATCAGCATTATGTTCCTCTTTAAAATCAGCATCGACGACTACATCAAATAGACAACATTAAGTTTTTACCATTTTAAACATGAAATATCGTACAAACAAAATATGAAGATGATACGATGGAGTAATACAAAATAAGGTTAAACAAAGATATAAGTTAAACAATCCTTCGTTTGTTAGCTTCAAGAATAAATTTACTTAACTAATTCAGTTCTTTTACCTTTAGTAATTTGATAAGTTTGAATACAGGTGGGTTTTTTCGGTAATAGTCTTTAATATATTCATCTTTTATATCTATTAGGTCACAGTTACTGCAATATCTATTATTCTTTGCAATATTCATGTACCTTCCTGTTTCTATTGAAAGTTATTGTGAGCTGACATACGTAATTTGGTAATCATAATTCGACGTTGTTTTGGTATAAACTTTGTTAAATAATATTGCAACATCAAGGTATCTACCATATATCTATAGAGATTACATTTACTTGAGATGGCCAACGAGTTGAATAAAGTTTGCTTTGCCTGATCATCTATGCGATGTATAATAATAGGTAGTAGAAAGATGTCGGTAGCTGCCTGCCTTATCCATATATATCCAAACCCTAGTTCAAATCATTTATGCTTAATGAATAATAACCAATTTTGTTTCGGGTTTTCACTCTAAGTTTCTTTCAATAAAAACTGATATGCTTCTGTTAGAATACGATTTTTACAATTCAACAACCTAAACCAATATTTTTAACATTCTAAGCATCTGAATAAAAACCAGTATATTTTTACAAAATTCCATATGAACCCCTTTCTATTTCAAATACATTATAGCAACAACCATAATATACACTACTAACATATATATGTGTCGAAGAGGTGTAGCATAGTTTTGATGTTTAAATGAATGTGTTTACATTTAGACCGTAAGTCAAAAAGCGCTTTACGACCTTGCTCTGCTACATGTTTAACCATAAAACTGAATTTGTTATTGAATCTAAACAGATCCCCAAGATAACAGAATTGATCAACAATTGAAATGTTGTTGCCATTAAATACCCAGCTTTCTGATTCAACATAATTTTGGTTTTATCGGTATTGACTGTTAATTTCCTTTTTTTATTTTAATCATCTGCATATAAACTCAATTCCCCAAAATCGTAATGGGATGCGCCATTTTCTATAAAACTATTTTCAAAATCATTTATAAACAAAGAAAAAAGTAACGGAGACAAAATGTCCCCTTGCATCAATCCGACATTATTAGAAACATTTGCCATTAACTAAAACATAAGATTTGACTAATGAGTATTCCGTCTTTGCGTATTGCAGAGTTATCTTCTCTTGAGAGCAGGTATTGATTGTTACGTCATTGGTTTGTGTGTGAAAATTACGTCGTTTTTCTCAAAAATTGATGACGTTCCTCTCACAAACTAATAACGTAACAATCAATATCTGCTCACAAGAGAAGATAACTCTGCAATACGAAAAGACGGAATACAGTATACAACGTATCTTGATAAGGTAGTTGGTGAAAGATATAATGTAGAGAACTGAGGGATTTGAAGACGAGGAGACAAAAAGTGTGGACTTCTGTTTATGCACGCATTTTGAGGGAACTTGTCATATTTAAAGATTGAAAGAGCAGAAGATTTGAAAATCAGATAACTTATGAAAAAAATCATCATGTCATCTTAAAACTCACGACATTCATATTTGTAGCTTTAATAATTTTTTGAAATTTAAAATTATGCTAATTATTATATGATGTGTGAGTTTATATGAGTAAAGAGATAGTAAACATGTAAACTCGTGTGAACGGATTATATGAAATTCAAAAGGATGAGTGTCTATAATGCCTTTTTTGGGCCCCTGTATATCCGGGTTTTTACCTCCTTAATTTAAATGTATTATTGTATCACCTACGCAAAAACTTAGGCAAATTTTTGGTTTTTTGGGGTACCAAAAGGGAAGGGGTAAATCACAAAAAGATATAATTTGCTGTTTTCAAAATGAGCTTAAATAACCAAAATAATGCCATTTCTATATTTGGAAACATGTGTAAATTAAACAGGCATATATAGAAGAATTAAAACTGAAAGAAATGTAATCGTCGCTTCAAGATTGTTCATATAAAACGGAGGATTAAGTCAGGGGGTTGTTTTAGGTAATTTTCAAATGAAAAGTGTTTTTTTCTCAATTATTTCCTTACTAATTTATATTTTGAGTTGAAATTTACAACTTTACACATTTGAGTACATGTACATAAACACTTTCCTTTTGTTTTATGCTGAATTATCGATTCTGGACACATCTCAAACTTGACAATTTCAAATATCCAAATAAAGAAATATTTGGTGTAAGGCAAGGAGATGCACTTTAGTCCCTGTACTCAAAAACACAAGAAAGGGTGATTTTTAAGTAAAATGGCATAGTGGAATAAGTATGAAACTTTCACAAATTATATATCATCATATAAGTAATATCTATGTCAAATCTCAAAATGCCTGTTATGTAAAATCAGACCTTAATATTGGAAATAGGCAGAAGAATTGATAAAACAATGAAATGTGTTAACCGTAACGAGTAAAACAGACGGCTAGGAGACTTTAAACTACCAGCAAATCAAGCTTTAGTAGTTGTGGTGGCAACTGCCATTTTTTTTTATTTGTAAGTTAACTTTGATAAGTAAGAAAACAAATCAGGACCTGGAACTCACTTCAGCCACAGGTGTTGAGCAAACATTATATGGTACATATAATATACAACATTAACTATGAATATCTTATATATCTATTGAATATAAAGGTTGTTCTGCACCTTTTAAATCACTTAAGTTTGAGAAATATTTGAAATTGTCAAGTTTCAGATGTGTCCAAAAGGAAGCTATAACTCAGTATAAAACAAATGAGTAAATAAGTTAAGTTGTAAATTTCAACTCAAAAAATAAATAAGAAAAGAAATTATTGCGAAAACCCCTTTGGGTACCCCAAAAACCCACTTTCGGTCAAACTTTTGCCTTTGTTTTTGCGCATGTGATACAATAAGACATCTTTGGACAAAAAAAATATGTCGTTACATATCACACCTGGGCCCGTATTCATGAAACCGTTCTCATGCTCAAGCATGGATTTTGTGCTCAAGTCTAATTTCTTATTTTGTTAAAGTTTTGGACAAATATTGAAGAAACTTGAAGCCGAATACTGTTTCCAATATTTAAATTTGACTTTTTGATCGTTTACATGATTTAGGTGGATTACAAAAAAGCTGGCTTGAGCACAGAATCCATGCATGAGCATGAGAACAGTTTCATGAATACGAGCCCTGTTAAAAAACATTAATTTTGTCGCGGAAAAAGATCAGATCACTAATTTAAACACACATGCAATGGTTAAAGATCAGACTGCTCATGAAAACAATTATCATGATAAAAGTTCGTCACGTGGAGGATAACATAATGAAAGCATACGTCATTTGAAAAGATTAGGTAACTTAAAGGAAAATATGCATGTCTTGTCTGAATACCGGAACACATCCTGTGAAGGGTGGGAGAAAACCCTTTAAACCGGAAAATATCAGCTCTCTTCGCACCTCAGACAGAGACTTCCCATGCTAGATTTTTCTATCTCGTCCGATCTGTCTGATACCTTTACGTGACATTTCGCGGAATTTTTACACTGCGATATATTCATCCGCGCATTAACGGCTCGAAATTGACAATATGCATTAGACCTATTCTGTTTTGTCGTTACACGTATTGTTTTAATGACAATAATGTAGTTTGATATATGATGTTGAAGATAACATATGATCTACACTGTGTTACACGTTTCCTTCCTTGTAAGGACGGACCAAATCTTCACGCGGAAGCATTCAAATGTAGCTNCCCCCCCATGTAATTGAGCAAGATCGGGTTATCTAATTCTCGGGCTAAGATTCTTCTGTAACATTCGAACCTAGGCTTTTACGCCTCGGTTGGGATTATGTTACACAATCTTAGCCTCAACTGAGATAATCCGAATTCGCTCACTTACAGGTTATACTTTTTATGAGTCAACCCCTAGGGGGAGAAAGCTTCGTGCAGAATTGCGCGAACTAAATCATAATAATAGTATGACGTCACGTCAGCAGTAGCAGAACATAGAAGACAACTCTCGATTTACTGGAAAACATACAATCACCGCGTGTATATCATACAATCACCGCGTGTATATCATACAATCACCGCGTGTATATCATACAATCACCGCGTGTAAGCGGATTTGTGGGTTAATCAGGATGGGAGAAAAACCATCACCACAACAACGCTTTTATTCAAATCTTAAACATCACTTGACAAAAATGATTGACAATATTGCGAGATGAATTTCACTATTTCATTGGTTAGTTTTCATTTAAACGATGCTATAATTGACCTCAATGAATATCAATGAAATATAAATAAATAAAATCAATTCGAAATAAAACAAATTTTAACAAGTTGCGAATATTTCAAACACGGCGCTGTACGTTTAATCTACAGACACGATTATACGATATTGATTTGATATGCGATCATCTATTTTGAATCATTTTAACAACCAATACGCTAACAATCTGACGTGACCCGTGTCCACTATTCTACTTGAACGACTTATGAAATATATATATTATCAGAGGATGCATACCACCCTTGATGTGGGATCTAGATGGTGCTTTGATTACAGAAGGTGTAAGCAGTGAGGAGATTTAATGGTTATCTTATACTCTACACTAAATATTTAACACGCTACATTAGGACGATAAGAATGCAGGGACGATTACAAGTTGAATCGAATGTGCTTGATTTTAATGAATGGTCTGACCATGCGCCAATTAATTTTAAATTTAATATAACATTCAGTCCAATTGAGGTAGAGAAGATGTTAGAAGAGCCAGGGACGGCAAGAGAAGAGACTAGAAGGGCTATGGACGTTTAGAGACTGCACTAGGGTACAGAAACAAACGACAGACACCAATCCAACACTCGAGGTTACAAGAATAAACTTCTAACCAACCATCAACCCTTGTCACTCGTGTTGTGTTACAACTTCCTGCGACGCTTTATTCTTAAGAGATATTTCTCTGTTTCTTCTTATGTATGCAGATGATACTGTCCTTTTCTCAGAATCTGCCTCTGTCTTGCAGAAAATGTTAGACTCCTTAAAACAATATAGCGACAAATGGCAATTGACAGTCAATATGGAAAAAACAAAAAATGTTGTATTTCGTACTGGCGGAAGATTACGAGCTGGCGATTTTTTTTTTACTTTAATGGCAATGAAATTGAAATTGTTGATAGATTTAATTACCTTGGTGTACTGCTCAGCCTTAATGGCAAGTTTACCAAAACTCAAGTTACTATTGCTGAACAAGGTCGTAAATGTATGTATAATGCGTTAAGAATTTGTAACAATTTGTCCCTCAATGTAGAATCTAAACTTAATGTTTTTGATGTCTATGTTTCCTCCATTCTTAATTACGGTTGTGAAACATGATATTGCAGACAAAGTAGAAAAAGTACATGTTGATTTTTTTTAAAAGAATTCTGAATGTAAAAAACAGTACGCCATTTTTTATGGTATATTCGGAATTAGGACGTCTGCCTTTGTATATCATCAGGAAGTGTCGAATTATCAAATATTGGTTGAAACTAATTAAATGCGACAATTGTGTTCTTAAATCAGTTTATGCAGATATGGATGAATGTAATCACAGAAACTGTAATTGGCGTTGTCAAGGTAGAAAAATGTTATTTTCTTCTGGTTTTGGTCATGTCTGGTTAACTCATTATGTTGATAATGAAAGGGTATTTTTACATTGTTTCAAGCAGCGTTTGACAGATGTTTTATTCAAACAAGGAATGAATTTGTTGAAAGATCATCCAAATGTTATTTGTATAAATTCCTGATAGATAGCTTTACGTTACAATTTTATCTAACAAAGTCTATTCCAGATGCGTATCTTAAACTTATTTCGAAATTACGACTTTCATCGCATCAGTTATATGTAGAAGAAGGTCGGTATCGTAATATTCCGAGGGCGAATAGGTTATGTCGTTATTGTAATCAAAACCAGGTAGAGGACGAGTTCCAGTTTGTTCTGATTTGTCCACTCCATGTTGATATTCGTAAAACGTTCATTAAAAAGTATTACTGGAGCCGCCCATCTTCATATAAACTTGTCCAGCTGCTTTCTGTACGTAACAGAAAAGAGCTGTGTAATCTAGGAAAGTATCTGAAATGAAGTTGGTTAGAACGGTCTAGATTCCAACCTTAGGTTATTGTCTTTTTTCTCACACTGACTGATAACATTTGAGTACTTGTTTATTTCCAGGTTTACACATATCGTTTTGTCCATCCCCTGATCACTACACCACTGTATACAAATTGTATGCCTGTTGTTTTGTGTAGAAAGACACATAAGTTATTTAAACAGAATCAAATGGGTTCATAAAACTAATACATAAAACGTGTTCTCTATGCGTTTAATTTAGAGTATACCTCCCATATACACGCCATTATTTCCATTCAGACATTTCAATGCGGTATACATCATTTTTCCTGTAACAGCTCGCGGTAAAACGTGTTGAGTGTACTATAACTTTAAACGGCGTCGGTTTTAAGGGTTTACATCAATGTTTTAATTAAACATACCGTTCATAAATAAAACACACGTTTTAACTAAAACAGTAGGTGCTGTATATAAAACGAATTACATGTATTACTTTTTTACAGTGCAGTATTCTTGTTACTCGCTTAAATCATCAAATGTAAACATTGAAAACAGCATTCGGATTTATGTCTCTTCAAATGTTTTCCGAATCATTGACAAAATAAAAATGTTTTAATCATTCAAAACAAGAATACCACATTAGGCTTGAGGACAAAATCCATGCTTGAGCATGAGAACGGCCTTATGAATACAGCCCTGGTCATGTGATGATACGTCGGATACTGATTCAGAGGAGGAAGATGAAGGAATGGCTGACGATCCGCGATGACCTTAGCGGTCTTAACAAAGTTGACAGCCCATTGGAGAATTAGGATCTTGATATAATCTTCATCAATATAATGAAAACAACGACGAATATGGGCTAAAAATATCGGAAAAGTTGGCAGATGTGGCTAATAGAGTAAGCGTCTCCTAAAAAGAAGCTATACCCTATTCGCGGACAAATATCATCGTCCATCATATCTAAACAACTTAATCGTTCCGAAAGTGAACCCAAATTTGGCAAAAACTCCCGAGGGAAACTACGGCTGGGGAATCAGAGCTACAAAAACAACAGGTCTTTACATGAAGACCATACTACCAACATTGAAGGGTCTTTACAAGTAAGACCATACTACCAACATTGAACGGTCTTTACAAGTGAGACCATACTACCAACAATGAACGGTCTTTACAAGTAAGACCATACTACCAACATTGAACGGTCTTTACAAGTAAGACCATACTACCGACATTGAACGGTCTTTACAAGTAAGACCATGCTACCAACCTTGAACGGTCTTTACTAGTAATACTATATTACCAACATTGGACGGTCTTTACAAGTGAGACCATACTACCAACATTGAACGGTTTTTACAAGTAAGACCATACTACCAACATTGAGCGGTCTTTACAAGTAAGACCATGCTACCAACATCGAACGGTCTTTACAAATAAGACCATACTATCAACCTTGATCTGTCTTCACAAGTAAGACCGTACTACCAACCTTGAACGGTCTTTACAAGTAAGACCATACTACCAACACTGAACGGTCTTTACAAGTAAGACCATGCTATCAACCTTGAACGGTCTTTACAAGTAATACCATATTACCAACATTGAACGGTCTTTACAAGTAAGACCATGCTACCAACATTGAACGGTCTTTACAAATAAGACCATACTATCAACCTTGATCGGTCTTCACAAGTAAGACCGTACTACCAACCTTGAACGGTCTTTACAAGTAAGACCATACTACCAACATCGAACGGTCTTTACAAGTAAGACCATACTACCAACATCGAACGGTCTTTACAAGTAAGACCATACTACCAACCTTGAACCGTCTTTACTAGTAATACCATATTACCAACATTGAACGGTCTTTACAAGTAAGACCATACTACCAACATCGAACGGTCTTTACAAATAAGACCATACTATCAACCTTGATCGGTCTTCACAAGTAAGACCATACTACCAACCTTGAACGGTCTTTACTAGTAATACTATATAACCAACATTGAACGGTCATTACAAGTAAGACCATGCTACAAACATTGAACGGTCTTAACAAGTAAGACCATACTCCAAACCTTGAACGATCTTTACAAGTAAGACCATACTACCAACCTTGAACGGTCTTAACAAGTAAGACCATACTACCAACCTTGACAAGTAAGACCATACTCCCAACCGTGACAAGTAAGACCATACTGCCAAACTTGACAAGTAAGACCATACTGCCAACCTTGACAAGTAAGACCATGCTACCAACATTGAACGGTCTTTACAAGTAAGACCATACTACCAACCTTGAACGGTCTTTACTAGTAATACTATATAACCAACATTGAACGGTCTTTACAAGTAAGACCATGCTACAAACATTGAACGGTCTTAACAAGTAAGACCATACTCCCAACCTTGAACGATCTTTACAAGTAAGACCATACTACCAACCTTGAACGGTCTTAACAGGTAAGACCATACTATCAACCTTGACAAGTAAGACCATACTACTATCAACCTTAACAAGTAAGACCATACTACCAACCTTTACAAGTAAGACCATACTACCAACCTTTACAAGTAAGACCATGCTACCAACCTTAACAAGTAAGACCATACTACCAACCTTTACAAGTAAGACCATACTACCAGCCTTGAACGGTCTTTACTAGTAATACTATATTACCAACATTAAACAGTCTTAACAAGTAAGACCAAACTACCAACCTTGAACGGTCTTTACAAGTAATACCAAATTACCAACATTGAACGGTCTTTACTAGCTAGACCATACTACCAACATTGAACGGTCTTTACAAGTAAGACCATACTACTGACATTGAACGGTCTTTACAAGTAAGACCATGCTATCAACCTTGAACGGTCTTTACAAGTAAGTCCATACTATCAACCTTGAACGGTCTTTACAAGTAAGTCCATGCTATCAACCTTGAACGGTCTTTACAAGTAAGTCCATACTATCAACCTTGAACGGGATAGCATGGTCTTACTTGTTAAGACCGTTCAATGTTGGTAATATAGTATTACTAGTAATACTATATTACCAACATTGAACGGTCTTAACAAGTAAGATCATGCTATCAACCTTCAACGGTCTTTACAAGTAAGACCATACTACCAACATTAAACGGTCTTTACAAGTAAGACCATACTACCAACATTGAACGGTCTTTACTAGTAATACTATATTACCAACATTGAACGGTCTTAACAAGTAAGACCATGCTATCAACCTTCAACGGTCTTTACAAGTAAGAGTAAAGACCGTTCAAGGTTGATAGCATGGACTTACTAGTAAAGACCGTTCAATGTTGGTAATATAGTATTACTAGTAATACTATATTACCAACATTGAACGGCCTTTACAAGTACTACCATACTACCAACCTTGAACGCTCTTTACATGTAAGACCATACT
The DNA here is from genome assembly GCF_002113885.1 of Mizuhopecten yessoensis. Taxonomy (NCBI): domain Eukaryota; kingdom Metazoa; phylum Mollusca; class Bivalvia; order Pectinida; family Pectinidae; genus Mizuhopecten; species Mizuhopecten yessoensis. The sequence goes on along the minus strand of NW_018479918.1, from coordinate 18,344 downwards.
ATCAACCTTGAACTGTCTTTACAAGTAAGTCCATACTATCAACATTGAACGGTGTTTACAAGTAAGACCATGCTACCAACCTTGAACGGTCTGTACAAGTAATACCATACTACCAACCTTCAACGGTCTTTACAAGTAAGTCCATACTATCAACATTGAACGGTGTTTACAAGTAAGACCATGCTGCCAACCTTGACAAGTAAGACCATTACAAGTAAGACCATGCTACCAACCTTGAACGGTCTGTACAAGTAATACCATACTACCAACCTTTACAAGTAAGACCATACAACTGACATTGAACGGTCTTTACAAGCAATACCATACTACCAACCTTTACAAGTAAGACCATGTTACCAACATTGAACGGTCTTAACAAGTAAGACCATGCTATCAACCTTTAACGCTCTTTACAAGTAAGTCCATACTATCAACCTTGAACTGTCTTTACAAGTAAGTCCATACACCATACTACCAACCTTGAACGCTCTTTACAAGTAATACCATACTCATTGAACGGTCTTTACTAGCTAGACCATACTACCAACATTGACCGGTCTTTACTAGTAATACCATATTACCAACATTGAACGGTCTTAACAAGTAAGATCATGCTATCAACCTTCAACCGTCTTTACAAAGAAGGCCATACTACCAACCTTGACAAGTAAGACCATTACAAGTAAGACCATGCTATCAACCTTAAACGGTCTTTACAAGTAAGACCATGCTGCCAACCTTGACAAGTAAGACCATACTACCAACATTGAACGGTCTTTACAAGTAATACCATACTACCAACCTTGAACGGTCTTTACAAGTAATACCATACTACCAACCTTGACAAGTAAGATCATACTTCCAACATGGAACGTTATAGATATTATAGTTAAGACGAGGAGGGTTAACAATAGGTAAACCCTGAAACCTACCTGTTGGCACTGAATATAGCTGTGCGTGCATTTCGATCATTTCCCCTGTGAAAGTTGTGATGAAAATCTTCCGCTCAAATAAATTAATTTGTATTATAGTGTACAAGGAGCCTGCACATCACACTGATCAGGCAATTTGATGGTAATTTAAGGAAGAGGTTGTAACTTGTAATCGTCCCTGCATTCTTATCGTTCTAGTGTAGCGTGTTAAATATTTGGTGAAGAGTATTAGAAAACCATTAAATCTCCTCACTGCTTACACCTTCTGTAATCAAAGCACCATCTAGATCCCACATCAAGGGTGGTATGTATCCTCTGATAATATATATATTTCATAAGTCGTTCAAGTTGAATAGTAGACACGGGTCACGTCAGATTGCTAGCGTATTGGTCGTTAAAATGATTCAAAGTCGATAATTGCATATCAAATCAATATCGCATAATCGTGTCTGTAGATTAAACCTATATATTTCTGAATTCATAAAAGGTCAATTAAATAACTTATCTTCCAAATTACCTCCAGGCTCAATGATTTTCGAGATCCCCACTCTGTGACAAACGTAAACAAATAGAAAATTTGCGCGGAGGAATACTATAAACCTTAAAACGATGTAGAAATATGTTTTAAACAAAAGTATCTTCTTTGGTTTCTCAATGATATGCACATTTACGCTAAAAAGTGTTTCTATTCTCCTCACAATATAACAATTAGAACATTATAATGATTTATATAATTATGACGGTCTATTTTCTTACGAGTCAAACATTTGTGTGGCTATTATACCCGATTCAGGACGTCACATGGCGCGATTTTTTTTTATTTTTTTTTTGTTTTTTTTGTTATAAATACATTCCCAGTAATAGAATTTCTCAACTTCTTGAGTATTCTCATGCTAAAAACATAACATAATGAATATATCATGCTACTGGTAGGGTGTATACTTACACGGATCTTCCATGTCACATTGAATTTATCAAACTAGTTCAATAAATTTAATATGATATTGAAACGAATGTAAGATTTTATTTAACACATTACGTTAATAGTTTGAAAGCAAACCTTCAAACACAATTATGTGTTATCAGATGACTATATATAGGTCAAAACCAAAGTATTCCGATCACAGTATTGTCGTTCCGCGCAGTGCAAAGTTGTTCCAGCTTTTGTTTTAAATAATAGATAGTTTTATATGCAACGAATTTAATAATTACAAAATTATCATTCATTCAAATTTATTTAAAATAACAGCAAATGTACCACGTGCTATAGTAAATAAAAGTAGTACCTGTAAAGGCATATGAATATGTTCAATCGCAGCACATTTAGGTGTAATACCATATTTATGACATGGTAACATAGGTCAGTTATGTGACAAAGCTGTATATCTATGATAATGATAGGTCCCGAATGTTATAATCAGACTATTTCTGGTTTCATACGAAAGGTTGAGGACGGACAGACGACGGATGTCACTCCATGGAAAATACCGTGACGTCACGTAAAGACAAAATGCATCATGTTCAAACGTTTGTTTAACCTTGCCGGGTTATCGAAATTCCCAGCTGAGGTGTTAGCAAATTAACAATAAGCTTAAAAAGACTGAAGTTATCATGTAAAATAATATGTAATATTAGGAGGCAGTGCTGTCAGAAATCCTTACTACCAGAACGATAAACCTGAGTTTCACAAGTTTTAACTCGCTCATCCCTGAAATTTCATAATGAACTATTCCAACCGTTGAATTTGAATAATTCAAATGTGTCCTCAGGGGAGAATGAGTTAAATTGGTGGTCCTTCGGTGTTTTGGCAAGCCAATGGGGCCCTTTATTAACCAACCACCGACGTAATTAAATTACACACCCACATCACCCCCTTCCCACTGAAAACTAATTCTAACAGGGATCAAGACTCCGACAAAGGTCTCGGGTCCCCGTTATCGGGGAACAGCTTTAAACCCCCACCCAAAATATCGTTTAACGTGAGTTTGTCATGTATTTGGAAGCAGGCGTTAAGATATCATGTGTAAGGATTACACCTTTTCACATATATAAGACGACCAGCTAGCAGTTTGACACTTTTATTGGTAAGGTAACTATTTTAGTTAATACATGTGTAGACTGTGAAATATTTTCTTAATATCCAACATCCGTGTACCATCGTAGTCGGTCGTCATGCTTTAAAGTAAATTGTATTCCAGATGCACATATACATATGAAATACAACTTGGTGAGGGAAGTTACCGAGTTCAGGATATTCTAACTTAATCAGGCGATGTTCTAGAGTGATGTTCTATTTTAGCAAATTATTTTTAGAGAGAGAGAGAGAGAGAGAGAGAGAGAGAGAGAGAGAGAGAGAGAGAGAGAGAGAGAGAGAGAGAGAGAGAGAGAGAGAGAGAGAGAGAGAGAGAGAGAGAGAGAGAGAGAGAGAGAGAGAGAGAGAGAGAGAGAGAGAGAGAGAGAGAGAGAGAGAGAGAGAGAGAGAGAGAGAGAGAGAGAGAGAGAGAGAGAGAGAGAGAGAGAGAGAGAGAGAGAGAGAGAGAGAGAGAGAGAGAGAGAGAGAGAGAGAGAGAGAGAGAGAGAGAGAGAGAGAGAGAGAGAGAGAGAGAGAGAGAGAGAGTCTAGTCCAAAGTATGACTATATAAGAATACTGACTTTCGTAATGTATTATATAATAAAACATCAGTCATCGGTGTATCTTGGACCATGTGATTCTTCTTCCTCCTTTCAAACGGAACTAGTGATCTAAAGTAATGTTTAATGTCGTGTTGCTACATAAAGTTAATACTACAAGCATTGCAAACTTAAGTTATATTTCGAAGCATTAACAGTATTATCTTTCACAACACCTGACTTCGTTGGTATTTACATATTATCAGCCGTGTTTATTACTTAAAAACCACTGATGGTACGACTGCTTCGCTTGTGGAAGCTTATCTACAGAACCAAAAACCAAAAACACGAGAACTAACATGAGAAATAAAAATATGAACTCGGCATACCAACATCAATCAAATTAACACGCAAACGATCTATTTTGGTTATATAGCAAGTACACAGGAACGTCAATTTGATGTTTAAGGTATTAATTCTATAGCTTAAAAATGAATTAAAAACTGACGACATTTACACACCTAACATGATATTTAAGACTAGCTGCATCGCCACTCCGGTAAAACACTAGCCGCTTTCTACCGACTCGGCTAGGGAGAATTTCTCTTTATCTCATTCAGTTGATCGTCTGACTAGTAAATGAGGTGTTCAAGGTTGGACTCAAAGCAGCGGCATTGGAAAAATAGAAACCTCTGTTACCAAAGCAAAAAACGGTTATACATACTAATCAACTTGGTTCGTCCAAATACTGTTCATGAGGAATTTTTTTCGCGTGTGGAAATGTTCGCGTTGTGTCTCTTTAAACTGATCGTGGTGTGGAAATATTCGCGTTGTTTCTCTTTCTACTGTTCGCGTGTGGAAATGTTCGCGTTGTATCTCTTTACACTGTTCGCGTTTTGAAATGTTCGCGTTGTGTCTATTTAAACTGTTCGCGTGTGGAAATGTTCGCGTTGTGTCTCTTTAAACTGATCGTGGTGTGGAAATGTTCGCGTTGTGTCTCTTTAAACTGATCGTGGTGTGGAAATGTTCGCGTTGCGTCTCTTTAAACTGATCGTGGTGTGGAAATGTTCGTGTTGTGTTTCTTTAAACTGATCGTGGTGTGGAAATGTTCGCGTTGTGTTTCTTTACACTGTTCGCGTTTGGAAATGTTCGCGTTGTGTCTCTTCGCGTTGTGTCTCTTTAAACTGATCGTGGTGTGGAAATGTTCGCGTTGTGTCTCTTTAAACTGATCGTGGTGTGGAAATGTTCGCGTTGTATCTCTTTACACTGTTCGCGTATTGAAATGTTCGCGTTGTGTCTCTTTAAACTGTTCGCGTTTGGAAATGTTCGCGTTGTTTCTCTTTCTACTGTTCGCGTGTGGAAATGTTCGCGTTGTGTCTCTTTCAACTTATCGTGGTGTGGAAATTTTCGCCTTGGCAACGTTTTTGTAATTTATACATTCTGTATATCTATAACTTTAATAATTTACTTATGAATGTGCGAATATATCGCGCTAACATACAACACGAAAATCGCGAATTTTTCGACACCGAAAAGAACTTTATTTTATGCTTCTGTAGAAAATGACAAAATAACTGGTAGCTTCTTGAAATATCAAAAATGACGTGTGTTTTGAGAGAAATCAAAACCATGCCGGCGTAAAGTAAACGCGTGAGAATATAGGCATCATTTTAACAATGAGTACCATTGTGCATTCAACCTGTGTACGTGTTTTTTTAACTAGAAAGTTAAGTGGGGATACATTCCTAGGGAGCATTAAACATGTAACAGTGTTCCATACACATCAGGATATATCGGATCACACATACTGTATATAGTTATCGGGATAATGTTATTGAGATTTGAAAGTTTGTTTTGACACGAATGTCAGCTGCTGCGTGAACCCAGCAATACACGGCAGCGTACAGGTAGGAAGGATCTGGTTAAAGAGCCTTGCTCTCATCTCCTGACGACACTACCTGCTCAATTTAATCAGACCGGGAAGGAGAGAAGTGAAGCTAAGCCTGATTTCTAAGCCCACCAGGTAAGTTACTGTAATGTCGGTCACAATTAAATTATCACTATGTCTTTTGTTAAAGATCATAATTTTCGAGACATATAGTTTCCCTTTAAATAGCGAGGACCTGTACTCATGCCACCTTCCACATGCTCAAGCCTGGACTTTATGCTCAAGTCTTATTTCTTGTTCCTGGTATAGCTTAATAATAAAATCTTACTTTGTGATTGATTTGGAACGAAATCGAAGAGACTTAAAGCCGACTACTGTTTTCAATGTTTTCATTTGACTTTTTAATCGTTTGACATGATTTAAGTTAGTAACAAGAAAGTTGGTTTGAGCACATAAGCAATGCTTGAGCATGAGAACGGTGTCATGAATACGGGCCTGGGGCCTAGTTGGCTAAATGGTGATTAGTGTATTTAGAAATGAAAGATTACGTGCGTATCTTTAAACCACAACAATTAAACTTTCCAAACAGGATATATTTGATTCCATGCAAAATAACATGGTTTTCCCTTATATATTGATCAAATTATTAAGGGTTGAAAATGTCGTTAAAACGTTATTAAGCTTATAACCATTTGCTCAACTCGACCCAGATGTACGATACACGCCTTTTTGTTTTGTGTGATTGAAAATATTGTATATTCGTTCCTCAGCAGTCTTTCGTTTTTAGCACCTCGCTATCAAACCACAAATGAACGTTACATTTGTTTAAACTAATAAACCGCTTTCCAATATATTGAGGATGACTATTGAGTGTGGGAGAACGGTGGTGTAGCTAAACAGACAAGGGATGTATTTGAGGATTGACCTTCATTTGACGGCGTATACTGTAGTATGAACGCAGTTGGCAACGAACATATAGTTTGGTACTCGTTAACGCTCCATAAAGAATATGTTCGTTGCCGTCTACGTAGGTCAATCTTTATATTACATCATAAATTATATTCAAATGCTATACAAAGAAAAAACACCCAGTCGAAGCCGTCTGCTACGATTGTAACCAATGTAGCCGTGGTTGCTAAGATAATATAGATAAGATATATATATTTACATTTCCCTGCAAGTTCATCTTTGATCATTACCATTAGAAATTCCATTCATACGGCTATCAACGCAATTGACTCAGCGTCACTTCGGAGCATCTCCTCCCGCCTCGAATAACATGAGACCATCGCTAGAAGCAATCATTTTGATGACGTTCGGCTGTTCCAAACGACATAAACACTCAGGAAAATTTCAACGTTGGTTGAAAACCTATTGATAACAAAGAATTGTCAGCATAAATAACATTTATTTTGATATTTGTACAAAAAAAAGTGAATCAAAGAGCGCAACCAAGCTTTTCTGAAAAGGAAAGCATACATTGAGTGACGTTTATGGAAGGAATGATGAATATAAGGATAAAACAAACGATCCTGTAAAAATGAAATTAAAGGTTCACTTCAAACAATTCACTGTCATACATTGGTTCAGGCTAATACTGTTGATGTGTGTGAGGTTCAAGTTTGCTTTGAAAGCCCTAGATTCCTATGGGATTTATTTCAAATGTTTTACTTACCACTGGTCAAGATAAAACCAGCCCTTGAGCAATTGGAGCCTGGTAAACGAAACATTGCCTGCCCCAAATGCATTCCAGTTATATCTAAAACGGAATGAAGGGGAGATCGCTATATATATATATGCACGTTCGAAACATCTTCTAAATGTTATTTATAAAGACATCTTCTCGATACTTTTAATACTCTTTTCTCTCTAGCAAAGCCTCTACTAACGACTAATTTGGACGTGGCTGTATTAGAATCATTATCTTACACTTTTGTGGCCATCTTGTATTCTGTTTTATGTAGCTGTATTTCTCTTTTACAAATTGTCTGTAATTTTAAGCCTTTAACTTATATTACCAAAAAATGGTTGAGTCAATATTGCATGCAGGCGCATTCACTTAACATCGAATCTGGACGTCATTATGGGGTTCCGAGAATAAGAATATGTTTAGCTTGCGACAAAAATGATATAGAAGATGAGATACATTTTATTCTTACTTGTCCTGCTAATTCTGAACTGAGAAACACAAACATTAAGCAATAATACTACCGACGCCCAAGTGCGTATAAGTCAATCGAATTGTTGTCATGTAAACATATTAAAACACTAAGTAGATTAGGTAATTGTTTACGGAATGCTACCGTCAAAAGTAAAACCCTCGTGAAGTGGTATTGCTGAAGTATTACACTTACTACACGTTATGGCTTTATATGTCTCAGCATTGCAAGGACATTTCAAAATGAAATGATATTCATCTTCTACCTCATTCCTATTATACAATTTAATCTTGTTTGTAACAAGCATTTTCATTGGCTTAAAAATGTATGTTATCAGCCCATAACGTAAAAAGTGACGTCGCCGTTTGTAACGTTGCTTTTGATTGGCTGATACAGCGGAGTAATAATTTCTAAGAGAAAAGAGTCCATCTATAAAAGTGGATTTTCACAGGGATTGTGTATAGTAGATTAAATTATAAGGATTGACTTGAATATATTTTTTATGTTATGGAGTAATAACACAAAAAATCGGAGTGTACTCTCATCATAAACCGCGTCGCGGTTTATTTAGAGTACACTCCGTTGTTTGGTGTTATAGCTCCATAACATGAAAAATATAATCAAGTTAATCCTTTAATAATGTACACAACCTGATTTCTCTTTAGATGTTATTAAATCTGCCATATTTAATATTGAACCAGATCAGAAGAAGTGAACATGTCGCTTTAAAGTTATACACAAACATATGCAAATCGCCCTTAAATACCACGAAGTTATCTGCCACACAGCAGGTTAGTGATATCGGACAGTCGACATGGCGGGAATTCATCTCCCAGTAGCGCAAAGGTAAACTGAAGTTTATTCTACATATTTAGTATCTTCTGTGTTATTTGCCAATTATCGCATTAATTTGTTTGCTTTTAATTAAAATGTGATGAATTCATATCATTTTACATAAGTTCTATAAAAAAGGGCTCGTTTGTACATAGTTACAACCATATTTGTATTAATGACGAATTTGGACGCGGATGTATAGGAATCTTTCTCTCTCATTTTTGTGGCAATCCGGTTTTTTAAGCATGACAAAAATGTCCGCTCAAAACGTGGCTATATTGTAATACATTTTGTAAACTAGTCTGGCGGTCCTCGGGTTGAGTACTGCAAGTTTGCTTTTTTTAGAGCAGGCAACGTATTTAAAAATGTATTTTTTCTAGACATACATTTATGCAATCAGTTATTTCAAATAATTATAAACATAAACGAACTAACTTGCGCCATCATATGTAATAATATATGCAGGAAAGTGAATGATAGAAAGACATAATAAGTATAAGATACCATTGTTACACCTTCAAATTGTTGAACATTATATTTCTGTTGTATCCGAGCGCGGATACTGTTGTAATATCCTTTGTTCAGTTCTGTTTATAATATAGGTATAATTTAATCAACTTTTATTAATCAGAGGGATTAAAAACTCTCAGTTATCTACGTCATAAATTGATTTAATAAATTATAATTAATCAGACAGAAAAACCAATTTCAGTTATTTACGTCATAACTTGATTTAATTAATTATAATTAATCAGACAGAAAAAACAAATCTCAGTTATTTACGTCATAACTTGATTTAATAATTTATGATTAATTAGAGAGATTAAAAACTCTCAATTTTACGTCATAACTTTATTTGATAGTTTATAATTAATCAGAGAGATTAAAAATTCTCAGTTATTTACGTCATAACTTGATTTAATAAATTATAATTAATCAGACAGAAAAACCAATTTCAGTTATTTACGTCATAACTTGATTTAATTAATTATAATTAATCAGACAGAAAAAACAAATCTCAGTTATTTACGTCATAACTTGATTTAATAATTTATGATTAATCAGAGAGATTAAAAACTCTCAATTTTACGTCATAACTTGATGTGATAGTTTATAAATAATCAGAGCGATTAAAAACTCTCAGTTATTTACGTTATAACTTGATTTATTATATATCAAGATTAATAAAAGAGATGAAAACTCTCAGTTATCTAAATGATAACTTAATTTAACAAATTATGATTAATCAGACAGATAACCAATTTTAAGTAATTTACGTTATAATTTAATGTAATAAAATATGATTAATTAGAGAGATAGACAGCTCTAAGTTATCTAAATTATATTTTAATTCAACGAATCATGATTAATGAGACAGTAATTTAGTAAATCATGATTAATCAGAGAGATCAAACAATCTCAGTAAACTATGTTATAATTTAATTTAATAATCATGATTAATTAAAGAGATTAAAAACTCTCAGTTAACTAAATTATATCTTAATTTAATAAACACTGCTTGATCAGAGACATAAACAGACGTCAGTTATTTACGTTACAGCCAGAATGAATAAACTATTTTTAATCAGAGATATAGACAACTCTCAGTTATCTAAAATATATTTTAATATAATAAACATTGATTTATCAGACAAATTTCAGTTATTTACGTTATATATTGATGTAATAAACTATGATTAGTCAAAGAGATTCAAAACTCTTAGTTATTTAAATGATAAATTAATTTTATAAGTCACAATTAATCAGAGATATCAAAACTCAGTTATTTATGTTATAAAATAATGTAATAAAATATAATTAATTAGAGAGGTAGACAACTCTCAGTTATCTAAATTATATTATATTTCTATAAGTCACGATTTACCAGAGAGATAAACAACTTTCGCTTATTTACGTTATAACTTATATAACGGATACCTCTATATTGGTTTAAACTTGATTATATTATTGGTATGATATTTCGGAGATACAAACATACTATACATATAGGATTCGAAAACAAGTACAAAGTACTTATGCCAATCCGTTTCTTTTATTAAACGGCGATTGGACCGCTCTGACTAATATTATATATATAAATATAGATAAGACATGGGTATATGGAAGAGTACAAAACGGTGTCCATGATCGGAGTCCTAATGGGAAAGAGGGCCGCGGTGGTCTAGTTGTAAAGGCGCCTGATCATCTCTGGTCCCTGGCTCACGCGTTCGAGGCCTACGTAGGGCGGTCGTCAGGTTCAGTTGATTCACCTCTTGCTGCTTTTTGGGGTTTTCTGCATATATGATCATTAACGATGTTGCCAGGGTATCCTACCGGTGTGTTTTCAATCTACGCTGTTTGATCGTTTACTACTGTCATTTGGACAATATATACTGTGAAATCCCTTCTCTGTCTGTTGGAAGCAGATGATCCTCCATGATGAAAATAGTCACTGCCAACCATTTGATGTCATTTGGTTGAACTATTATTTTCGCGTTAATTCGCAACAGGCATAACAAACTCGGAAGTGTGGCATTTCTATGATTTGTCCTGTTACGGTTATACTTTGTGCATTTCTCCTTCTTCTTCTACTTCTTCTTCGTCTTCTTCATCTTCTTCTTCTTCTTCTTCTTCTTCTTCTTCTTCTTCTTCTTTTTCTGTCATTGTCTTCCTACAGTCTTCCTTAAAATAATAATTAATAGTTCAAGTTTCTTATATACCGCTTTATCACAACCTATTTCGTAGGTCGTCTCAAAGCGGTTCACAAATCCGTGGTTAAAGGGCCTTTGCAACCAGCCAATATCTTTTTCAACTCCCTGGGGAGCATACAGCCGGGGCTGTCATTTCGGCGTTCACAGCTAGCATTCAACAATTCTAGCACTGCCCAACCACGTACTCATCTACAGCTGAGTAGACTGGAACAAGCGGAGTAAAGTATCTTGCTCAAAGATACAACACAGTGCCGTGCCGTGACACGATTCTGCAACCCTTCGTGGAGTATCACGTACTGCGGTATGTGCCTCCTCGGTGTGAGGAAGTTTGGTGGTCACAGTTGTACCTGCCGGACACCTATCTTGAAGCTGTCCAGCGTGGAGCTGTCCATGGGCTGCTGTGGTAGCTGGTTCCTTAGGGTGTCGGCAAAGAAAGAGTGCTTGTATACCTGGGTTCTGGCAAGGGGACCATGAATCTCCAGGAATATCCTCTGCGAGATGATTGCACCGGCTGTAGCTGTAACTATCATGATTCCCTTACATTTGTTTTAAATGTGACCTTTGATATTTGTGCTAATTTAATGATTTGATTTTTATGTCAAAGATTGTGAAAAATCGTTCAATAAAGTTTCACGTATATAATGTTACAGTCAAAAAGTGTTGAGTGGAAAATATTGCCAAACTAGCAAACTAGTTTTCTTTTCCAGCGATGCGGTATAATCCCGGGAAACGATCACTAACTCATTACCGTCGAGCGTGGTCAGTGGCTGGATGTACAAATCAAGTCCATTTTGTTTATTATAGTGTCATATATCACAATTACATCGTACAAGTATATAGTTACACAGTATCAAAACATATAGTTACATAACAGGGATCAATCATCATAATGTAAAAATGTATATATAGACCATATCATAATTTTGTTAAGAACAGCTATTATACATTATAAATTAATAATTTGAAACAAACTATCACATGTGCCAATCCAGAGAGCAGGTGATTGGGACAGCCCCTACCTAACAAACTTCTGGATTTTGTACTTACATATTATATACTATAATAGTTAAAAGGTTTCTTTTACAGTTACTGCCTTAAAACATTATGTCTTTAAAAAACCCATTAACAATGGTGATAAATAAAATGAATAATTTCCCAGTTCTACATTGTAGTGAGATTTAGGTTTCCAAGGGTTGGGGAGCCCCTACCAGCGAGGTCTGCTAAATTCACACTAACTAGCAGCTAATCATAATTTAAACGGAAAATTATTTTCATAAAAAATGTTTCTGATTGACACCTGGTATCATATTGAACAAATGCATAAAATAGAAAATGTAATTGTATGTGATATTCAGCCTAAAATGGCTTACAAGACACTGTTTAAAATTCTAATTAATCACATAGACTGCTACGTCTTCTGTACGAACACCAGTCAATGATCAATGACGTAAACTTTGTTGATAGTTTAACAGATTTCGTCTGACAATTGTTAGATGTCGCCCGAAATCCATTCCTTTGATTCCAATGCATTTATACTACAGTTGTTTTAATGAGGTTCCCCAAAACGTGCGGTGCTTGGTCATCATTCGTATCCAACACTAGTAAGTACATTTTAGAATTGTATAAAGACACGATAATTACCGAGAGTAAGGTCAACATTAGTTGGGGACCTATTTTCCTATAAATTTCATATCACTGACAAAACTTGAAAACAACATGTTTCCCTTGGAGATGCATTATGCCTGTTTCTGACGGGGATGCATTATGCCTGTTTCTATCGGGGATGCTTTATGCCTGTTTCTGGCGGGGATGCATTATGCCTGTTTCTGACGGGGATGCATTATATGTCTTTTTCTGACGGGCATACAATATGCCTGTTTCTGACGGGGATGCTTTATGCCTGTTTCTGACGGGGATGCATTATGCCAGTTTCTGACGGGGATTCATTATATATCTTTTTCTGACGGGCATACAATATGCCTGTTTCTGACGGGGATGCATTATGCCAGTTTCTGACGGGGATTCATTATATATCTTTTTCTGACGGGCATACAATATGCCTGTTTCTGACGGGGATGCATTATGCCTGTTTCTGACGGGCATGCATTATGCCTGTTTCTGACGGAGATGCTTCATGCCTGTTTCTGACGGGCATGCATTATGCCTGTTTCTGACGGAGATGCTTTATGCCTGTTTCTGACGGGGATACATCATGCCTGTGTCTGACGGGGATGCATTATGCCTGTTTCTGACGGGGATACATCATGCCTGTTTCTGAGGGGGATGCATTATGCCTGTTTCTGACGGGCATGCATTATGCCTGTTTCTGACGGAGATGCTTCATGCCTGTTTCTGACGGGGATACATCATGCCTGTTTCTGACGGGGATGCATTATGCCTGTTTCTGACGGGCATACAATATGCCTGTTTCTGACGGGGATGCATTATGCCTGTTTCTGACGGGGATGCATTATGCCTGTTTCTGACGGGCATGCATTATGCTTGTTTCTATCGGGGATGCTTTATGCCTGTTTCTAACGGGCATGCATTATGCCTGTTTCTGACGTGGATGCATTATGCCTGTTTCTAACGGGGATGCTTTATGCCTGTTTCTGACGGGCATGCATCATGCCTGTTTCTGACGGGGATGCTTCATGCCTGTTTCTGACGGGGATGCATTATGCCTGTTTCTAACGGGGATACATTATGCCTGTTTCTGACGTGGATGCATTATGCCTGTTTCTATCGGGGATGGTTTATGCCTGTTTCTGACGGGCATGCATTATGCCTGTTTCTGACGGAGATGCTTCATGCCTGTTTCTTACGGGGATACATCATGCCTGTTTCTGACGGGGATGCATTATTCCTGTTTCTGACGGGCATACAATATGCCTGTTTCTGACGGGCATGCATTATGCCTGTTTCTGACGGAGATGCTTCATGCCTGTTTCTGACGGGGATACATCATGCCTGTTTCTGGCGGGGATGCATTATGCCTGTTTCTGACGGGGATACATCATGCCTGCTTCTGACGGGGATGCATTATGCCTGTTTCTGTCGGGGATGCTTTATGCCTGTTTCTGACGGGGATGCATTATGCCTGTTTCTGTCGGGGATGCTTTATGCCTGTTTCTGACGGGGATGCATCATGCCTGTTTCTGACGGGGATGCATTATTCCTGTTTCTGACGGGCATACAATATGCCTGTTTCTAACGGGCATGCATTATGCCTGGTTCTGACGTGGATGCATTATGCCTGTTTCTATCGGGGATGGTTTATGCCTGTTTCTGACGGGCATGCATTATGCCTGTTTCTGACGGAGATGCTTCATGCCTGTTTCTGACGGGGATACATCATGCCTGTTTCTGAGGGGGATGCATTATGCCTGTTTCTGACGGGCATCCAATATGCCTGTTTCTGACGGGGATGCATTATGCCAGTTTCTGACGGGGATTCATTATATATCTTTTTCTGACGGGCATACAATATGCCTGTTTCTGACGGGCATGCATTATGCCTGTTTCTGACGGAGATGCTTCATGCCTGTTTCTGACGGGGATACATCATGCCTGTGTCTGACGGGGATGCATTATGCCTGTTTCTGACGGGGATGCTTTATGCCTGTTTCTGGCGGGGATGCATTATGCCTGTTTCTGACGGGGATGTATTATGCCTGTTTCTGACGGGCATGCATTATGCCTGTTTCTGACGGAGATGCTTCATGCCTGTTTCTGACGGGGATACATCATGCCTGTTTCTGGCGGGGATGCATTATGCCTGTTTCTGACGGGGATACATTATGCCTGTTTCTGACGGGGATGCATTATGCCTGTTTCTGACGGGGATGAATTATGCCTGTTTCTGACGGGCATGCATTATGCCTGTTTCTGACGGAGATGCTTCATGCCTGTTTCTGACGGGGATACATCATGCCTGTTTCTGGCGGGGATGCATTATGCCTGTTTCTGTCGGGGATGCATTATGCCTGTTTCTGACGGGGATACATCATGCCTGTTTCTGGCGGGGATGCATTATGCCTGTTTCTGTCGGGGATGCATTATGCCTGTTTCTGACGGGGATGCTTTATGCCTGTTTCTGGCGGGGATGCATTATGCCTGTTTCTGTCGGGGATGCTTTATGCCTGTTTCTGACGGGGATGCATTATGCCAGTTTCTGACGGGGATTCATTATATATCTTTTTCTGACGGGCATACAATATGCCTGTTTCTAACGGGCATGCATTATGCCTGTTTCTGACGTTGATGCATTATGCCTGTTTCTATCGGGGATGCATTATGCCTGTTTCTGACGGGCATACAATATGCCTGTTTCTGACGGGGATGCTTTATGCCTGTTTCTGGCGGGGATGCATTATGCCTGTTTCTGACGGGCATCCAATATGCCTGTTTCTGACGGGGATGCATTATGCCTGTTTCTAACGGGGATGCTTTATGCCTGTTTCTGACGGGCATGCATCATGCCTGTTTCTGACGGGGATGCTTCATGCCTGTTTCTGACGGGGATGCATCATGCCTGTTTCTGACGGGGATGCATTATGCCAGTTTCTGACGGGGATTCATTATATATCTTTTTCTGACGGGCATACAATATGCCTGTTTCTAACGGGCATGCATTATGCCTGGTTCTGACGTGGATGCATTATGCCTGTTTCTAACGGGGATGCTTTATGCCTGTTTCTGACGGGGATGCATCATGCCTGTTTCTGACGGGGATGCATTATGCCTGTTTCTGACGGGAAAACAGTTCAACTGTAGCAATGAATCATGGCGTCACAATGTAAAATGACGTCACTAAGCATGTTTTTGGGTTATAATTAGAAGATTGACCAATGAAGTCCCGTCCAGGGTGTTACCCACAAGTGGGTTATCAATATTTTCTACCAAATCCAAGCGGTATTACGTAATGAGTCAGGATTGGGGACGCCGATAGTGGGTGTGGGAGAAATACGAGTCGCCTCATGATTGAATTCACTGTATGACTATAATAGCTACAACACGCCATAGACGTAATACGATCAGCCACGCGGTTGATATAATTAACATTTTGATGACTTCCCATTCTCAGTCTGGTGTAACAGGCGATTAAAATGTCTTAATTGAAACTTTTTGTTATTGTATCAAATTTATGCATTGTGACTTTGGCACAAATGTCTAACCTATTTTATAATACATGTTAACAAAATGGCATATTTTAATTAGAGAGAGGGGGTGGGGGCTTTTGTGTATTTAAACTTTTTATTTGAGTCATGCATAAAATATTGGCAGATGACTTTATAATAATGGGAGGTGTAGTTCCTCCATGTGTGTGACAATATCGCCACCCGGTATCAGGGATGTTCGATTTAAAATATTGTTTTGTTTTAGAAATGAATTGCTTCCAGTTTGTATTAATTAAGATATTACGATCGGATATCTAAAATAAGGCATTCTAACCAGACATTTAAACAACTTGAAACCTGATATCACAGCTAACTGTGTTCCTTTAAGTTTCCGTTCTTATTTAATCATTTCGTATTGGTATTCAGGAGGATATGATCTGTTGGCATACGGTCCTTTCAGTGGAAGGCGCCCAATAGGAAACCATATTTGTGTTCAATAGAAGATCTAAAGAAAGCGATTATGAAGACTTGAATGAGCGAAAATGTGATGCTAGGGTCTGCTATGAAAACCTAACGACTCGTAAAGTCTGTTACAGGTAAAAGTTATGTCTGGTACAAACATTTCAATGTGGGGGCGTGTCCTATAGGTGCATGTGCTGGGTCCCTGTGACACGCCCCCTTGTTTGCCTTCAAATATATTACCATCTACGTTAATAGAATTATAAAATTATTGAAATACTTCTCTTTGTGTCGGCAATATTTTATCACCGCAATTTATTTTTTGTCTAAACATGGGTTAGATTTGGTATCAATACAAACCAAACTGTTTGTATACGCACGGCGGTGTCTGTGGAGAGTGGCCGGGTGGGTGTCCTTGGAGTATGAACCTTTTTAGTATTTTCTTCAAAACAGGCATAATGTAGCGTCCCGTTAATATTGGTATATTCTGCTAATGAGCAAAATACATAAGAAAAATTCAACAGGGAAATCATAACTTGCTATTTATAACATCTAAAATCACGAAGACGAGTTGTTTCTGTATAGAGAAAGTACGGAGAAAAGAAGTATATGATTTGGCGCCATATTCTTATGAGGTCATTTTTGACAATAAGGAAGCACGTAATCTTGAATGGACTCCTCGGCGAAATTCACATATTCATAGATACACTAAGTAGATGTAGTACCTTAACGTATATAACAAAGACGTACCAAAACCTTCCTTAGTTCTACCGTGAGTGTTTCAAATAATGGACTAGGGTTACCTGACACGATCTCAAATTCTCTATCATATCGCGTAATAGGTTGTGAATAAGAGCCACGTTATCATACAATGTATTATATAATATGTATTGCGCATAAGAAAACCTAAACCGCTTTCCATATCTTTAAGGTAATAGGATTGTGTCGCCATTTCTCAGTAGAATTTCTTCAAATTTTGTAGTTATATTGCATTGAAGTAAAGAAAATTTTCAGCCACAAAAAAAAATATAGGTTGTCAGAATTTTAAGGATTTTAAATGGAAATTTATGTAAAAAGGAATGAATTTTGAAAAAAAATGAAACACACAATGTTTTGCAATATAATGTCAATAAAAATGATACTGACATAGATTAGTATTGTATTAATGTATATCAATTTCATAAATGCTGAAATTGTGTAAAATCAATTATCTATTAACGATTAAAAATTGACATTTTATAATGAAACCATATACACATAGTAATTGCATGTAAGAGTTATCGTTCTTGAAAAACTTCACAGTAGTGAAATAGGTAGCCTGTTTCCTGAAGTACAGAACAATGGACACATGTGACTCATTGATTAAAAAACAACTGAATTAATGCATGGATTGCTTTGAAATTCTTTAATATTGAAAGAACACACAGGTCTGTCAATAATAAGAATACAATATTCATCATTTTAATACTAAACATTAGAATATACGGAAATTGTGATACTGTCTCCCTACATTGGATTTTCAACTAGGCATGTACTTCCTATTTCCGTTTAGCAATACACTCCTGTGACCTTAAGCTAAATACCCATGGTCTGTGTATATATTCTGACTGATAGATACTGTAGCTCATTGG
>NW_018479917.1:89156-122030 GCF_002113885.1 Mizuhopecten yessoensis | reverse complement strand
GTTATCGTAAATGTGTACAGTCCATTATCATAAACACAGTAGGCAGACATATATTGACATGCTGTAATCGTAAATGTGTACACTCAACTATCATAAACACAGTAAGCAAACTTATATTGTCGTACTGTATACGTCCATGTTTTAGCGGCTGTCTTAGTCGAGCACGTGCCGCACTGGTAAGTTGCGCTCGATTATGATTGTGCCAATTGAAGTTCTCTTATATTTTTGTATTGTTTTTTCACTCCCAGCAACAAAAATGGCGCACGTGATGTACAACACCAACACGGGGTATAGGCTTCAGAAATGTAATTGATCAACGAAAAAATTGTTGAATTTCATAAGATCACAATATAAACCACAGTGTATTGATAAACATGCCATTGTTGTTTCTGTAAATGTATGTTTATACATTTAAAATTGAATTTCTTAGCTTGTGTTTCGTCACGTAAGAATCACATTCTGTCTTATGTATGTGATCTCAATGTTCGATGTTCAATATTTGTGAGTAGAAGTCCCAATGTTTCGAATTTTTCTCGATGGTCCCGCAATGTCCGAAACATCGGAGTTTTACTGTATTTCATATTTTGCAGATGCGTCAATTCATCAACGCCTTATTCTATTAAAATGTGGGTGCTTTAAAATATGCATGTTTACTCTATATTTTTTTTATTCAAAATTGAAAGGACAACTTTTCCCTCTTTTTGCTTTAAAAGTAGTCGTTAAATAAAGACAATAGTAAAAACGAATCAAAACGACAGGAAGTAGGATGTACCCTACCTTAGCGGTACACATATTTGTACATTTCGTAAAGATTTGATTTTACTTTCATATCAACATGTAAAGTTTGAAAATATTCACCTTTTTTACTTCTACGTTTTGTTTTTTTTATACGCAGACGTCATGTATACATCTTTACATTTATGAAATGTATATATATATATATATTAAGTATCTGAAGAGCCATGTGAAGGCTGAAATCAGCGTGACTTTTTTGTCGGTCGTTAGATTTAATTTTTTCGGTACTTACATGTACCTACTTCACATGAACATTTCATCTTTTTTTATTTTGTATATTTTTATACATATGGCGATAAATGTGATTTAACCTGATGTACAACGCTGATTTGTGTGCCTTTCTTATGTACTATATTTTTAACTGTCACTGTAGGAATACTATTACTCATGTGCTGTAAAGCGCTTTAGAGTATTTTTGCAAAATGTATATGGCGCTATACAAATGTTTATTCTTTATATTATTATTCGGTTTAAATCCGCATCTTTGCGAAACTAAAATGTTAATAAACATATTAATGAATGTGCCGGAGATAAATTTAATGCATTACATTTGTATCAATTATTTTCACCCGACACTATTCTACGGGAAAACATAGAAGACCCTTTCATTAATATATTTAAACCTTTATTCAACAGGCCACAATATAATTTTGCGCTTGTTTGTCCACAAATCGTGTGAACATTGTGACGTCATGTTACTATTGCAATATGATGACATGTGATTGTGACGTAACGATGTTGTCCTTTTGAAATAAACATGAAGAGCCCTATGAAGGGTGATTTCTGCTAGTTTTGAAGTTGGATATTATTTTTCTATGTAACAATGATTTATGAAACTAGGATTACGTACAACTCTGGTTTGTCCAGCTTCAACCGTCATATTCTGTCCAGTGGACAGGTCAGTCGCAATTACCCTTCCCTTCAGTACCTCAATTGTGGTATTATCTGCCTTGTTGGATATTTCTAAATTGAATGAATAGCCTGAAAATGCAAATACATCAGCTTTAGCTTCAATCAACAAAATGGTTTTCTTGGATGATAAACACTTTTTCTAACATGCGCAGTAAATGTAAACGCGATTAATGAATAATCGTTCAAATACAGAAATACATGTAAATCAAACGTGTATATACTCTACATAATCGGGTTTTACTACATTTTTACCAGTGAAACATTGAACATTATTCATCTTAAAAAAGGGGTATTTTTCACTAGTAAAACAACATCACTTTTGGTGATTTGACCAATCAAAACACTGATTACAAACTAGCATTGGCTTCGAGAAAATTCTTCGGAGAAATCAGCCTAGTCTGCTGCCCAGAATAATGATATGTAACCAATCACTGGGAGACTATTATCTGAGGAAGCACATTGTTTAAAGCCATTAGAATTTGTGTAATATGTACAAACGCATTCCGACGTGAATGGATTCTATTTCGGCCGTTGGAACATCGTGGGTTGGATTTGTCGATTTACCCTAAGAAAATTTTGGTACAATATTGATTTGCCTCTTGACTATGAAAAACTTTATATAGTTACAACAGGTTACTAGTTAGCAATTATCCCTTTTCTTGAAGATTGTGAAATTTCAGCTTTTGTGATTCAAACTGATTTACTTTTACACCGGAAGTTTACATCACCCCTTTATATACCACGTGACCGCCAAATCACTTGGCTTTTATTCCGGAATTTTGTATCTCAGAAACGACGTTTTACAGTTACCTGGGAAATCGGACATGAATAACAAATCTGTAAATTCTGAGTTATATTTCTTTCGCTCTTTCTTAAGCTCCCTCATCTCCCAATAGTCTTCCATAATGGGAAGGGAAAAGGTAGGGTTGGAAAACAAACTCCATTTCACTTTAGTGATGTCCTCAGGATGATACCACCTGTTGCAAAACAAAAATCTTATAAAACAATGCAAGGGTTTTTATAAGTGTACGTGTAACTCAATATGTAAAAACAATTTTGTTTTGGTGTACGCGTACGTGGTGTGAATTAATGTTCAGACCTATTCGTTTTTGTATTTAAATATATTTTATTTGCAAACAAAAGACAAAACAAAAACACATAGGAGCACACGCAATTTGAATAACCTAAAAAATAATCGTTTTCTCCCTCGAAGCAATAGTGATGCGTTAACATCGCAGTCTCGGGTTAATAACCCTAAGGGTCAGACATTCTTAGTTATACTCTCAAGATAGGGAATGACTTTTTTGCTCATACATTATTACAATCCATTGAAAACGAAAACAAAAGTTATGCAGACACATTATCACTCACTAAATCAAGTTCAATAAATGTACTAGTATTTCCGGTAACTCTTGCGGTTCCGGTAATAATGTTTTTCAAGTTTGAAGAGCATAACAATTTCTTGTAGTCTCCGGTTTCATGAAGTTAGAAAAGCTACAGTAATATCTAGTTATATACATTTTAAGTTTCTATTGATGCAGTTGCAAATAGTAAACGCTACTTTTTAAAGTATTGTCTTTTCTGATTGAAGTTAAAATCAGATCATCCATGACTTATTGTAAACGTATGTGTTTAAGTGCCCTCATGTGTTAGCGCATTATCGCATTTAACAAATTAACGCATTGATGAATTGGCACACCTTCAAAATATGTACCTTGACAGTACTCTTCGCAAATAAAATAATTTGTTTTTGTTTTATTAGTCTTTCTTTTCCCGAGGTGATATCATTACATCAATTATCACTTGTATTCTAACAAAAATTGTCAACAATCTCTTCACTTCCGTTAAGTTAATTTATCTTTATCAAAATTTAACTTTGGAACTTCGAACAGGTTAACACAAAATTGCATTTTAGTATTGTCTATTGTTTTTTAAATTAAGATACAGGAAGAAAACTCCAAAACCTGTTTTTTAGCCGATCTCTGCAATTACCAAAAACAAACTCTGTGATCAGATGAACTATTTCGTAATTGGTCGTTTATAATGATTCAAACACAATTTTGCTGGTTTGTTAATTTGATGTTGAGGTTTAATTCCTTTTGCAAACAAGTCATTTGAACAGTAATGGTAAAGAAAGCAACTGATTTATTGTTTCCTACCTCTGTGGAAATCTGGAGTTGATCGTTAGCCAAGCAATATGTGTAATTCCAAAACGTTCGTCCAAGCTTACTTCTTTCGCGATACAGTCGTTGAATTGTTTTAAATGCACTGGGTTAGACAAATATAACCAAGAAGCACGTTTGTAACCGATCTACAATAAATCGAATATTTAATATTTGAAAAGGTTTTTGATGTGTTAGCTCACCTGGCCTTGGGGTTGATATGCAAGATGTCAAATCTCCAATCGAGACAACAGGTCTGAAGATTAAGATAACAATAATTCAAGTGGGATCTCTATGTGGCTTCATAAAATTTGAATAAAGTTTTGATTATCAGTCTGGAAGTATTAAGATCTACTTACATGACGACTATGACATAAAAAGCCAATAAATATATAAAGGTAGTCTGACTAGTATTTGCAATTAACCACAGACGTGGGAATAAGCTAGATTGACTGACGATGTCCAAAGAGTGAGGGGTAGGGGTCGACCTCACCTGACGCGAGATGGGATTGTATTGTCCTTTGTCCGTTATAAAGATATGATCTGTGCTATCTATCCACCATATCATCATGGCCCACCTAATAGAGTAAACTCCTCCGATCTCCGAGTCTAGACCCTGCAAAATAATAACGCAGCATTGACTTCAGCCCCGGTAAAACAGTTTATCTACCCACAACGTCCATGTATGAAATAATCCCATCAGATACTCAGTAATGCCCCTGTAAACTATTATTTGTAATCAGCAAGGAGTCCAGATACTTTGAAACTCGACACGATTTACTATTCATTATCCATCACCAAACCCATATTCATACAAGATGCAGAAATGCAGACCTGAATAACCTCAAACGAATATCAAAATGACAACCGTTTAGACGGAACACTATATGCCCCTCTAATACTATGCAACATAAACGTATATTTAGACTTAATATTGAAGTTTCGTGCTTAGAACCACGAGGAACTTTTGGTTGGATAGAAGTATCATCCGCAATCAAAATGTACGTTCTGTGTAGTAAGTAATTGCATTTGCTATGAGTGAAAAAGTGAGCAGGTATTTTGACCACGTGACGTCATAATAAAGCATCAACATTTACGTGACGTCTCTCAGAACAATTAAGAATGTATTCAACTCTATTCACGACAGAGGCATGGGATGAGGGTATAGAAAATGAACTACTTTATATTATACATTCCAAAGTAACTGAACAACAAAAAAATGTCGGAATCAATCATGCCAGAAAAGAGAATAAAACCGCCGTATTTACGGTCAACATTTATTATATCCTGGCGAGGATGACAATTTTTCAGAATTTTATAAAATATGTTAATATATTATAAGACAGGAATTAACTTGTGCATTACATGAAATAATTCAAGAGTAAGAACTTGGTGCAACTCAAAAAGGGGAACTATTATAAAATTCCAAATTTGATTTTGCACTTTGTTACAGGTTCTGTGATTGGTCAATATTAGTACATTTGACCCAAACAACAGCTGTTAACGGCTTTTTTTCCCCCCATGGGACTACTTTTAAAATTTTCCAAATCCCTATTTTTCAGTAAGCATTTAAATTGTCGTTGGAGTTATCTCCCATTGCCTAAACTGAACTCGCCATGAAAACAAAAGATCTACTGTTTATCATTTTTCTTTTAATATTGCATGTTAGAAGTTTTAGAAATATAGGGATTTAATCTGGATTGTTTTAGACCTATAAGAAGCTGTTGATAGGGTCGAATGGAGCTGGGTAGATGCATGTATAAGTCGCTTTAATTTTGTTTACACATTTAGAAAATGGATTAAAATGTTAATGTTCAAGGAAAAACGTGTATAATTTTTAATGGTTATAGGTATAAATTCTTCAATGTAAGTAGATCTGCAAGACAGGGATGTCCAGCAGCGCCATTAATGTACATAATACAAGCAGAGCCTAATACACAAGCTGAAAAGCTATATATTCCAGGGAGGGATATAAAAGAATCAAAATTGATAAAACAAAAATTCCTCAGGAGTGAATGTATCGCCTGCGCAGGCAACTCTAATGAGTTTATAAAGACGGGACCTAAAGAAGCACTGTAGGAAGTCTGAGCTCGATTAACCTAAAGAAACTGGACTTATCGCAAGGAAACAGTTTTTTCTATTTATAG
The DNA here is from genome assembly GCF_002113885.1 of Mizuhopecten yessoensis. NCBI lineage: Eukaryota > Metazoa > Mollusca > Bivalvia > Pectinida > Pectinidae > Mizuhopecten > Mizuhopecten yessoensis. The sequence goes on along the minus strand of NW_018479917.1, from coordinate 116,014 downwards.
TAACGGCGACATTGACCTTTGACCTTCGGACCTGAAAAGCGATCCCAAGCAAGTACTATTGGTAGGAAGGCACTGTATGAAGTATGAGCTCGATCAACCCAAGGAAACTCTAGTTATTGCATAGAGATAGATTTTTTCTATATATAGTAACGTTGACCGTTGATCTTCGGACATGAAAACCAATCCCAAGCAAGCTCTTTTAGTAAGAAAGCACCGTATGAAGATTGAGTTCAATCAACCCTAAGGTACTGAAGTTATCTCACGGAAAACATATTTTCTATTCATAGTAATGGTGACCGTAACCTTTGACCTTCGGACTTGAAAAGCAATCCAAAGTAAGCTTTATTAATAAGAAAGCACTATATGAAGTCTGTGCTCGATCGACTTAAAGCAACTCAAGTTATCGCACGGAAACAGATTTTCTATCTATATTTATGTTTACCTTGGCCTTTGACCTTTGGACCTGAAAAGCGATCCCAAGCAAGCACTTTTAGTAAGAAAGCACTGTATGAAGTTTGAGTTCAATCAATCCAAGGGAACGCAAGTTATCGAAACCTTGTTTCGGATAACGCAACCGACGACAACGCCGACAAAGAAATACCTCTATGTCACCTAGCGTTGTAGGCGACACAAAAAACGTCAGGTTCAAAAATTAATTATGAAAAGACAAAAAGATAATATATAAAAGTGGAAAATATAGCACAAGTACTTAGGCAAATATCTTGGACAAGGGGAGCAGTAAAAACCTTAGGAGTACAGCAAGGCTTCAATGAAGATAAGGATAGTATTTGCAGACTATTTATTAAGATATATAGCGATAAGAGAAGTAATTAAAATGGAAAACCCTGTATGACACACCAATCACAAACAATATAAAAAAACTTTACTGGAAAGGCAAACAGTGCCAAACATTATTTATGCAACTAAAGACAAAATGTCGCTTTTGGAATGATGATTTAGAAAGGTTGAATCACTTATTCTGTTCATGTTCAATTATACAGGAATTTATGGTGTTAGTTTTCACTTTCATGAGACAAAGCGTGCCTTACTGTAACGACATAGCTTTAAGTCCAAACGAAATGATTTTTTTTTGCTGGTGTTCGCGCCGGCAAATTATAATAGAAGCATTAAGGGTAAATTCGAAAAATATCACTAATCTATCAATTATTTCAAATTAACGTGTACATGAAATTTTGACATAACGATTCGTAGTAAAATGTTGAAGGAACATCGACGCGGTGCTTATAATTTGATCCGCACAAAATTTAAAGATATATATAATATGAAGCGTTCATAAAACGAAGAAAATATGGAAGTACATTTTGTGATATCAACGTCATGTATAAACAACATATAATTGTATCTTATGATAATAGCGTCATGTATGATCAATATGTAAATGCAGTTTTTGATGATAGCGTCATGTATGAGCAATATGTAAATGCAGTTTTTGATGATAGCGTCATGTATGAGCAATATGTAAATGCAGTTTTTGATGATAGCGTCATGTATGAGCAATATGTAAATGCAGTTTTTGATGATAGCGTCATGTATGAGCAATATGTAAATGCAGTTTTTGATGATAGCGTCATGTATGAGCAATATGTAAATGCAGTTTTTGATGATAGCGTCATGTATGAGCAATATGTAAATGCAGTTTTTGATGATAGCGTCATATATGAGCAATATGTAAATGTAGTCGGTGATGATAGCGTCATTGTATGAGCAATACTAAAATTGTAGGTAGTGATAATAGTGTCATGTATGAGCAATATGCAAATGTTGTTTGAAATGATAATTATGTATGAACAATAAGTAAATGTAGTATGTTATGTTAGCGTCAGGTATGAGCAATATGTTAATGTAGTTTGAAATGATAACGTCATGTTTGAACACATTAAAAATGCAAGAAATCAACAATGTAAAATCTTTCAGCTAAGATTTCTATATTGATAACTTTATTCAGCCTATATACTTATTATAAGCAAAAGTATTAATAATTCTTGTGGAAAAAAAAACACCCCATTGACGTGACGTCAAATGTAGATCGGCGACGTCGAAGGAGAGGCGAAAGGAAAGGAACATTTTAGGTCTTATTAAATATAACGACGAGAGAAGACGTTTAATGGGTTTATAGGGAAAAACACGTGAAAGGTGGTAATCAAGTGTATCTAACTCTCATTATTAATTTTAATATTTCAAACGACACTCGGTAAGCCTCATGCCTTTTTGAAATTTTGAAATAGAATATATCTAGTAATCTTCTTATCAACGTCAACCTATCGTTGAAAATGTATTTCCATTAACATTACATGACAGCTTGCTACTATTTTAAATACTCTGTTATATAATGTATTTAATTGACGTCATAAATTGCAAATATTTTCTGCGGACGAATTGCCACAGTGCCAAATATGTTATAAATACAAAGCACCAGTTCTTATGTCGGTATTAAACCTCACCTTGAAAACTCCATATGAAAATGGAAGAAAAATTTGTTCAGAGACATATAACACCAGAAAGACTAAAACTGCCATTTGATAACGACTTGGTCTTAAATCTTTCTTCCGCAAAGATCCCTGTTTTGGTATTGAAGACAGGTTGGATTTTGACAAGTCGAGGGTCTTAGTCTTGTCCTGAAAATAGATGAAATACCGTTATTGACACTTTGCTTGTATTGTAAAAGGTTGGAAATAAGCTAACGAAGTCCGCTCCGGCCTGAATTAAATCAACATGAGATCTTTTTAAGCAATGAATGTTTTAGCAAATGTTGTTATGGTCTTATAACACACATTGCTATTGATGACAAACTTAATAAATCCGGTAGGGCTTTATGTAAGTTTGTCAGCAATAGAAATGTGTTTTACGACTATAAAAATATTAGCTTAAATATTCATTATTTATATTTACATTTTGATAGATACGATATGCTTTATGTAGTTATTTCGACCAGTTATGAACAGCAAAGTGTTGACAACAATGGAACTGATGACGTCACAATAGAGATTGTTGACGTTACAATAGCAAATGTTGTTGTAGTCTCATAACAGCATTTGCCTTCGCAATACATTACAATGGAAGGATGCAGAGCATAGAAAATACATATATGTACCTCAAAGGGCATCGAGCAAATTTTAAGATTATCTTGGTTTAGACGTATCTTGTTATCAAAAACCCCATATTTTTTTTTATTTTTTTAAATTTTGGTTGAAACTCGATTTTTTCTGACTACGATATAGAGGAAACAATAAGGCCACACGAAGATAAACAATTGGAAATGCTTATATGTGCGTAAATGAAAAATAGAAAAGAAAACACAAAAATGCTAATAAGGCTCCATTTCTTCGCAATCTTATTTTTAGTTTAATCTTACAAATACACAGTTGATATCCGATACAACAGTTGATAGTTCGAGCAGGAAATCAATTTCGCAAATTAAAATAGCAAAGTAAACGTATGGATGTCAGAAACACTAACCCATGAGAAAGTTAAATGAGGACTGGGATGATAATTTATATACTTTGATATCAATGTCTTAAAGTAATCGTGTTATCGCTTACACGTGTCTCTTCCGATTCCGGTTTGATGACGTCATTGGTGCAGAGACAATGACGAAGTGGCTCATTAGATAAAAACATCGTCTTTGTAATGTCCCGGGGCCAGTTTGGATGGCAAAATATCGTAACCCAAGCCATGGATATACCCGAAAAAAGTGCTAAAAATAAAGTATAAAGTTTCATTAAATATAGAAATAATATATTTAAAACAGTGAAATGTGTAATATCCCTATGTCACCTGGCTATATACAAGTAATAAAAAGGCACTGTTCCAGTTGGCAAGATTGTCTTATACTGGAAATCGGTTGATTAATTGAAAAGAAACGAGTATTTTAGGACGTACAAATCGTTATGCTTGCGACCTTATGAACGCGTATGTTATTTTGAGGATAGGCAATATTGTGACAATGTAAAGTAAAGAAGAAGAATGTAAATGGAATGCAGATTTTTTAAATTCAAAAGATTTTTTGATCACAATCTTGAACATCCTTTTTTAAAAGGTGCTTTATCTGTCAAGCCTCTTCGACCATTTACACTAGTATACCTCGTATCAAACTGACGAAACGCCTTCTTATGAACAGTTTCCTTTTCACGAAACTCGATAGGCGACAACATAAAAAGATTATGAGTTATTTAAAAACATATATGTCAAAAGGCCAACATATAATATACTTAAGTCGAATCTGTGAGAATAATTGAGATACTGGGAGAGAATCAGGTTGACATGGATCGTATATAATTTCTAGGACTAACATCTTTTTATTCTTCAACTGCTTTCTTCGATCTTAACTTACAACATAAAAACATGAACGATCTATGTATACGCTTTACAAGGGACGATTTTGATNTATATTTACATTCTGTATGCTTAGACCCATTGACAAAAATTACATTCATAAATGCATAACACAGGTGTTCATAGAATCTCAGCACGTGGGAACTGATAGTAACCTGATCACACTGCGTAGTAATACACTACAAAAACTACTCACTCGGAACGACCGACCTAGATGCTTAATTCTTACATCTTAAAATATTATTGAACTGTGCTTTGTGAAATATCCACGTATTCACGTGTCCTGTGCTACAAATAAACATTGAATATGGAACTACATTTTGTTGTGTTATTGTTGTTGACGGTTGCTAAGATCTCTCACGATAGTGTCACATTTCCCCGCGAAAAAACACTGTTCTCGCCACTGCGTTGCACCCGTGTATAAGCAGGAACAAACCCTGTTTATTTGTTTTATTCGTTGTTATATCGATCCACTGAAAGGATTCGTCAATGTAAATATAAGGAATGATATTTATTTTTTCAACATTTATGAGGTCATAACAACAATGGGTTTTTGGACATATTTTACATGAATCGCTAACGCGATTCATTCAATATGTCCATAAACCCATTGTTGTTATGACCTAATAAATGTTGAAAAAATAAAAATCATTCCTTAAATAACACACATTGCTATTGATGACAAACTTAATAAATCCGGTAGGGCTTTATGTAAGTTTGTCAGCAATAGAAATGTGTTTTACGACTATAAAAATATTAGCTTAAATATTCATTATTTATATTTACATTTTGATAGATACGATATGCTTTATGTAGTTATTTCGACCAGTTATGAACAGCAAAGTGTTGACAACAATGGAACTGATGACGTCACAATAGAGATTGTTGACGTTACAATAGCAAATGTTGTTGTAGTCTCATAACAGCATTTGCCTTCGCAATACATTACAATGGAAGGATGCAGAGCATAGAAAATACATATATGTACCTCAAAGGGCATCGAGTAAATTTTAAGATTATCTTGGTTTAGACGTATCTTGTTATCAAAAACCCCATATTTTTTTTTATTTTTTTTAAATTTTGGTTGAAACTCGATTTTTTCTGACTACGATATAGAGGAAACAATAAGGCCACACGAAGATAAACAATTGGAAATGCTTATATGTGCGTAAATGAAAAATAGAAAAGAAAACACAAAAATGCTAATAAGGCTCCATTTCTTCGCAATCTTATTTTTAGTTTAATCTTACAAACACACAGTTGATATCCGATACAACAGTTGATAGTTCGAGCAGGAAATCAATTTCGCAAATTAAAATAGCAAAGTAAACGTATGGATGTCAGAAACACTAACCCATGAGAAAGTTAAATGAGGACTGGGATGATAATTTATATACTTTGATATCAATGTCTTAAAGTAATCGTGTTATCGCTTACACGTGTCTCTTCCGATTCCGGTTTGATGACGTCATTGGTGCAGAGACAATGACGAAGTGGCTCATTAGATAAAAACATCGTCTTTGTAATGTCCCGGGGCCAGTTTGGATGGCAAAATATCGTAACCCAAGCCATGGATATACCCGAAAAAAGTGCTAAAAATAAAGTATAAAGTTTCATTAAATATAGAAATAATATATTTAAAACAGTGAAATGTGTAATATCCCTATGTCACCTGGCTATATACAAGTAATAAAAAGGCACTGTTCCAGTTGGCAAGATTGTCTTATACTGGAAATCGGTTGATTAATTGAAAAGAAACGAGTATTTTAGGACGTACAAATCGTTATGCTTGCGACCTTATGAACGCGTATGTTATTTTGAGGATAGGCAATATTGTGACAATGTAAAGTAAAGAAGAAGAATGTAAATGGAATGCAGATTTTTTAAATTCAAAAGATTTTTTGATCACAATCTTGAACATCCTTTTTTAAAAGGTGCTTTATCTGTCAAGCCTCTTCGACCATTTACACTAGTATACCTCGTATCAAACTGACGAAACGCCTTCTTATGAACAGTTTCCTTTTCACGAAACTCGATAGGCGACAACATAAAAAGATTATGAGTTATTTAAAAACATATATGTCAAAAGGCCAACATATAATATACTTAAGTCGAATCTGTGAGAATAATTGAGATACGTGGAGAGAATCAGGTTGACATGGATCGTATATAACTTCTAGGACTAACATCTTTTTATTCTTCAACTGCTTTCTTCGATCTTAACTTACAACATAAAAACATGAACGATCTATGTATACGCTTTACAAGGGACGATTTTGATTTTTCGATTTCGACATTTTACTTTCTTGATAGTAACATCCCTACATCCCCTGCCTACATTGTTTACATGTCATAATTGATTCGGTGTTCCAGAGGTTGTTTTTGACACCCCGGCATTATTTTGTTAATAAAGAACCAAACATTACATTAGAAGTGTACGTTGTTTTGTTTTCCATATTTTAAGCGCAAACTATTGCACCCAAATGAAAATATGTGAACTTCCTTTACTAACCGATAGGTATTGTTTGATATAGCACCACCAGCATTCCATGGAAGAGATAAATAAGAAAAAGTGCACTTTTTCTACTTTTATCGAAGAAAAGTAAAAAGCCAATCAAGAGTTCTATGATGCATCCAAGTCGGTGTACAACATACAAGTTGATCTGATCGTTTGTCAGAAAGAGTCTGAAATAAAAAAATAAATGGTTTTACTTTTAATTGTAAATATTTCGTCAATATATTTATTTTCCTGTTGTACTTAAATGGCTTCTTAGCACAGATATCATTTGTGAAATAAACAAAAAGAATATTGCAAACGATTCATATGACTTTCAGTTCATCAAAAAATATCATATATCATAATTATGTATTTTATAATTTAAAAAATGGACTTAATTGAAAAAGAATTACATGTATATTTCTTTGACACTTCCATTATATATCATTATAACATTCCTTATTTTAGTTTGTGTATCAGAATGTAAATACCGATGTCACCATACCTAAATATATAAAGAAAAATGGTCAAACTTGACAAAATGCAAGTGAATTATTTAAAATAAGGGATATTTAACAAAAGAAGACGTTACGTTTTGCATGAGAATTTTATCACACAATAAGGCTCTCATTCAACACATGCCATTCACTCTCTTTTTGAATTTAGTCTATTTGTTTTGATTAAAAAATACGGAGGGTGACTGGAAATAAAAGAGAACAGTATTTTGTTCTAATATACATCTGTACAAGAATGTATACTAGACAAAATAGGGTTAGCCATTAACAACAATATTCGTTTTCTGATACAGATCCTCAATCTATTCATATCGAATAGCTGGCCTATCAAAACTAAGGATTATCCATTAATATGGATTTCCATTTGCTTTGCATTGCCACTATATAACCTTACCAAACAAAAAAGAAAGATATCAGATCATAATTCTCACATAATGCCCATTGGTGCAGACAAATTAATCATAACGCGCTAATGCACGTTATTCAGTTTATCTGCAATCCTGTTAGAATTATAGGACAATAACCTTCCAAAGAAGGGAATTTAATGCTTACATAATTGTGCATATATGTACTGTATATCTTTTCGGATTTCCCGTTTCAAGATTTGTACAGTAATGTAAAATGTATATTGTTGTCCCGCCTTAATTAATTCACTGTGATATTAAGGATATTTTAACTAAAGTTGTTGATATTTAACATATAACTATGGTGCCATTATGACTGGTTTGCATGGAAAATATACTGTATTTACAATTGTCGCAAAGGTCCAAATCCCTCGCATTAATACAAAAAATGGCTTTTGAAATACAACATGTTGAAAGAAGACATGTGATGGACAAATATCCGTTCAAAATACAAACAAAAATACAAATACTACAACGAGTACAGAAAATGTGTGTCTATATACAGTAACATAGACCTTAAACTTGTGAAACCAAAAAACAAACGCGTGCATGTTTTTCTCATGAGCGTTAAAATTTAATTTAAGAGCCTTTCAATAAATTCAATCGCTAGAGTGATAACAAGAAGTAAACATTACACATGCTTGATCGGCCTGTACAAATTCAAGCTATTCATTAATACCTATCTATAATCTAGAACTGTAAGGGAAAGCATTTTTTTACACATAACATAATTTTGTTTCCGTTATACTGAAACCATATTATAATTTTTACTATAATGTATGTCAGGTATGATTTTACTTGCTACCTGATTGTACATGTATATAATCTTGAACTAGAAATGTCACGCAGCATATTTTAATAAAAACGTTTTTTTAGCTCTCCTACAATTTCCTTGAAATGTATATCATTGTTCCTATTTTAAAGCATACCCTATTTGTGTATACCCTGTTGACTTTGCAATATTAGAATGTTTGTATAGTACACTGTCATAGCACTTTAACCCTTGATTTATACTAGTTAGTTATACTTGTCGTTATTATTTACATCCAGTTTATAAAGGGATTATTTCCAGCTATGTTAAAATTACATAGGACCTGCCCCCTCATAACTTTCGTTTCAAAAGTGCTACGAGATTTTTGCTACTGTTTTAACCTTTTTTCAATCTCTTATACATCTGGAGTTATTACTTTGAATAACTCTTCTAATTACTTAGATGATTAATTAACCTCATGACAGCATGGGGTCGAAAAATGGAAAATTAGCCTGAAAATAGTTTTCTTAAAAAAATCGTATTTTTTGCATCGTATTACCTTGGAAAGAACATTTTCTTTTATGAAGTGTTTTAATAATATAATTATCATCCAGAATGTGAGTTTAATTGAACATTTTGTGAAAATTTTAACGTAAAAAACAGAATTTTTCCTTCTTATTGAACTTGTATACCAACATTTTTTATAATATGCAAAAGTGGTGTTATTTCAAATATGTATGCAAAACCTCAGTCCAAAAAGGTGGTGAAAAGTATTCATTCGCAAAACAAAGTACCCTGTGTACGATGGCCCATATCAGCCGTCAAATTACTATAACTACTTTAAAGACGTTGGTACATCCCCTTTTTGACAAACTGTACATGTTAAGTTAGTCTTTATAAATGTTGTACGCACGTGTTTTGACAAACTGCACATGACAGTTAACTCTTTATTGATGTTGTACACACGCGTTTTTTGCAACCTGTACATGACAGTTTACTCTTTATTGATGTGGTACACACGCGTTTTGACAAAATGTAAATGACGGTTTACTCTTTATTGATGTTGGACACACACGTTTTGACAAAATGTACATGACAGTTTACTCTTTATTGATGTTGTACACACGCGTTTTGACAAACTGCACATGACAGTTAACTCTTTATTGATGTTGTACACACGCGTTTTGACAAACTGCACATGACAGTTAACTCTTTATTGATGTTGTACACACGCGTTTTGACAAACTGCACATGACAGTTAACTCTTTATTGATGTTGTACACACGCGTTTTGACAAACTGCACATGACAGTTAACTCTTTATTGATGTTGTACACACGCGTTTTTTTCAAACTGGACATGACAGTTTACTCTTTATTGATGTTGTACACACGCGTTTTGACAAAATGTAAATGACGGTTTACTCTTTATTGATGTTGGACACACACGTTTTGACAAAATGTACATGACAGTTTACTCTTTATTGTTGTTGTACACACGCGTTTTGACAAAATGTACTGACAGTTTACTCTTTATTGTTGTTGTACGCACGAGTTTTGACAAACTGTACATGACAGTTTACTCTTTATTGATGTTGTACGCACGCGTTTTGACAAAATGTACATGACAGTTTACTCTCTATTGCTGTTGTACACACGCATTTTGACAAACTGTACATGACAGTTTACTCTTTATTGATGTTGTACACACGCGTTTTGACAAAATGAACATGACAGTTTACTCTTTATTGATGTTGTACACACGCGTTTTGACAAACTGTTCATTTTGTCAAAACGCGTGTGTACGACATCAATAAAGAGTTAACTGTCATGTGCAGTTTGTCAAAACGCGTGTGTACAACATTTATTAAGACTAATTTGACATGTACAGTTTGTCAAAAAGGAGATGTACAACGTCTTTAGAGTAGATATAGTAATTTGACGGCTGATATGGGCCATCATACATGTTCGCTTTTACATTGCTTTTAGGGAATATTTCATACTCATTCGTTATTTTTCATCTTATAATGAAGAGCAAATGTATTGGTGAAGGTCACCATCTTCGCGAAATCTCGAAAATTAATAGGTACACGAAATATAAAAATATCCATAATATAAATAGCTTTTGGATATACCGACTAAACGTGGCATAGATTGCTCAAATGAAGACGTTATTATTTGTCCGAAGTGCTACATAAGGTATCTGCGGAAAAGAGAATCTGAAACAGATCATGTTTAAGATAAAACTACTAGAAGTGTTCCTTTCTTAACAATCAAGGACCTGTTTTACGGGTCCTTTTCACCTAAGAAATGCTGTCTTTGTTTTAACAATTTTAATTCGAAGGGGAGCACAAACGTGCCAGGCATCAATTAATTTTCACAGACAAATTGTGGTGTTCTGGGATTTTTCTGTAAATATCTGATAACTCACCATAACAAGATTTTCTTTTACATGTATACTGTAGCATATTATCCCTTGTTTTGGTTGCATCAAAATGATCCTTCAATGCATTATTAGTTTGCAACATTTGTCTTCTATTTTTTTTATAATTTCAGTTCCATGCTCCTACGAAAAACGAACCAAGTGCTCATTTGAATTTTGGTTGCTTGTTGTGATAAGGTTTAGGACTACACCTCATCTAAAGAAAATTAAGGGGGGGGGGGGGGCATTTCAGAAACCCCCCTTTAACTTGCTTTAAATGCTACCCATCTGTGCTTACCTGTGTTCTGCTTTGCTTTTGTACCTTAATTGTTTTTCCTGTTAAGTTGCCTCTGTGCATTTGCTTGTCATTCTTTAACTAGCATTGCCATTACCTGCATATTGTTTATCCTTATTATTACTTATTTGTATCCAATGTTTGTTGCAAGAATAGCATGATAGTGTTGATTTTTATTGTTTTAAATATGCGACGTTTAATAACAATTATTCTATCTAATATCTTGAATCTTATGTATCTACCCTATGGATTTTGTGTTTCAGTCATCCCCCATGTTTATTAATATTTTGGTTATTAATACATGGTTTCAAGCAATTTTATTCTAGAAGCTTGATTAGGGTCTTATTTCAGGCATCTTAATTGGTTAAATTGAAAATAACGCTATCGGAGGTCGTGATTTGATATCCTGGCCAGGGCTGTTGATTGCATACACCCAGGACACTGTAATTGTTTTGTTTTGTTTTATATTGACAATTTTCTTGGTTTTTTTCCCAGCCTTACGGAGATTCTTATTGGAATTCCCTCAAAAAATACATAAGCATTGTACTTGTTTTTGTTAAAAGTCAAAGTTCAATATTTTCTCGCAACAAAAATATAAGAGATCAGATTGTCATTATGGATTTATTCATTAAAACTAAATTGTTTAAAGCTTATTATGCTAGGCAACTACACATTATGCTTACAGGATATTAATTGAATATGTATTTTAAAAATGTGAGCCAAATCATATTGCTAAAGTAGAATAGACATCCCTCCTTCTATTTAAGAATATGATTCTTATCAATGAGGCACAGGGAAGCTGTTTGGGGCAATGTTACGATATTGAAGTAGAAGAAAAGAAGACAAACCGATTCCTTTAGTGACAAACAGTTGTAATCAGAAATTAGTAATACGTAAATATCAAAAGAGAATAAAAACAGATGATTCCTTTAACATACCGAAAAATGTCGAAAACCCAATGTTCAGCAAGGCGTATACAACCCCAGCCATACCACCATTCGGGATTTAGCTTCTGTATTCCGGCCACAAAGTACATAACAAAGATCTGAAACAGAAACATGTCAAAGCTGGTCCTGATGTAAACCTGACACTTTCTTTTTGTTCTCTTTTTGAATGGGAGGGAGTGTTTTGAATATAACTGAATTAATCATACACGTTTAACCTGACAGAGCGTGTTGTAAACATAACTGAAGATATCATACCATTTTCAGCTGGCATGGCGTTTTGAAAGCATTGCTGAAGACATTATTCTCTTTTCAGCTAAGAGTATGATACCCTTTCAGCTAAGATGGTGTTTTGTTAACATCACTGTAGGGTTTATACTCTTTGCTGATGAGATATTTGTTATAATTTGTAAACATCACTGAAGATATGCTACTCTTTTTGGCTGTGAAGGCGTTTTGGTAACATCACTGAAGAGTTTAAACTCTCTTCAGATGAGAGGGTGTTTTGTTCACATCACTGAAGAGTTTATACTCTCTTCAGATGAGAGGGTGTTTGTTCACATCACTGAATACTTTATACTCTCTTCAGATGTGAGGGTGTTTTGTAACATCGCTGAAGAGTTTATATTTTTTTCAGATGAAAGGGTAATTTGTAACATCACTGAATATTTTATGCTCTTTTCAGCTGTGAGGGCGTTTTGTTAACATCACTGAATACTTTATAATCTTTTCAGATGAGAGGATATTTTTTAAACATCACTGAGGATATGATACTATCTTCAGATGAGTGGGTGTTTTGTTAACATCGCTGAATATGTAATACTCTTTTCAGATGAGAAGGTGGTTTGTAAACTCACTGAAGATATGACACTCTTTTCAGCTTTGAAGGGGTTTTGTTAATATTACTGGAGATACGATGCTCGTTTCAGATGAGAGGGCGTTGTGTTTAACATTAATGAATATTTAATACTCTCCTCAGATGAAAGGGTAATTTGTAAACACTGAGGAGTTTACACTGTTTCAGATGAGAGGGTTATTTGTAAACATCACTGGAGATATATCTAACCAAAAAAGACTAAATACAGATACAGGTACGTCCCATATGATCTTACTTTAACAATAAATGAATAAACCAAAATGACTTTGTTGCCGAACTCATCGTGTCAAACCTTGTTGAGGAAATAAAAAAATTGTCTGAGGCTGATAACACCCACTATTAATAGAACTATTGTGAAAGATTTACAATATAATAACAGTATACAACATTTGATACAGCGACCCGTCTAGCTAACATAAGTCACACTCTAAATCGCTTAACAGTACATATATACAATTAACAATTAAGACAATTAGCATGTACATTACTCAATACAACTTTGAGCTGCCTTTTCAGGCGCTATCACTACTAGTCATATTCCACATGGCTAATGTATCCCTATGTGTGTATGTCTGCGTGTGTGATGGCGTAGTGATGTGTTCTGTTTGTAGTGAGACCGTGCCTCCAACGGCATCATGTATAGTGCCACATCACTTGAAAGCTACAGCACAGATATCACAACATCCTACCAAGACCAATTTAAACTCCACCAGGGTTGTTGGAGTTATATGGGGAGGAGGAAAACGCTTTCTCAGAATATCCATGCGTACAACGACGTCGGGGATCGAACTCCGACCTCCTGCGTGGAGGGCCGGAGTGTTAACAAATCGACCAACCCGCCATTATCTGGATGAAATGAGGTGTTAATATATAAATGCAAAACAAAAACTCATAGAAAACGATACCATATTTAAAAGCCTACCTGGAATCTCAGAATGGCATAGTTCCAAAGTGGTATTTCTTGATTTCGTATTTCTGGCCAAAGGAGACAGTCGATCGAGCTATGATGAAATACAGACATCAATTAAACTCTTGGAAAGTGTAATATATGTCATGTATATTTACAGGTACACATGAAATTTGTTGGCAAGATAAATGGTTTCCTCCTCTAAACTACTTATATTACATCTTGGATACTTTTCAAAAAATCAGCTTAACTAAACAAAATATGCATGTAAAGCGAACAGAATATCAAAGTGATGTTAGTGAGGAAAAAATGTAAGATCATACGCGGCTTCATTAGTAAATACTGTTTTGTTTTAAAATCCAGCTTCAAGGGCCCAACTTATCTAACTTACATTGATTGTAACTGGTTAAAATACTAGTGCAATACCAAGGTATCTATGTCTTCCACGAACGATATGCATATACTCTTGCCCTCTCATTCAGCAGGTTTAACTTCAGCTGAAGCGCGATATTTCTGGTGAGCGTGTTACGTTTATCTTCATGTCAACTACATGAAAGTTGAAAGGCGGTGACCATTGGTAGATATGATCTAGATTGATATCGGCGTTAACTACCTGTAAGGACCACCTACTCGTTAGAATACCACACAGGTGTTTTATGCATTATAACAACCTGGTTATAATTAACACATGTTTATGAGACAATTTATCGTTTTCACCCAGGCTTTCGTAAAGGACAACTATTAACACAAGTGTTAAAATTCTTAGAACAGCATGTTACAATGACGTATTGTGATTCCATGAGCTGTATCCCGATTTACGTCATATCAATGTCCTCTAATATACACCTTGTCATATGTATTATATATCATTTTCGTTATAAACACTACCGATGCTTTTTATTCAAGAAATGTAAGAAAGCATTTGTGCTTATATTATTTAAGGAATGACCAAGATTTTGTTTTGGTATATACGGTATATACCAAAACAAAATCTTGGACATTTTTTATAATATAATTTTAAAAAAGTAGACAAACACGTTGTAAATGCACAGTTTAAACATTTATTTAATTTTTACGTAAACTAAACAATTGCGCTAAAAAAAGCTGCGTTGTAATTTTGCATTCTGAAGTGTAAAAAGTAGTTCCGTCATCAGTTTTTTTTTCTTTTTATGTATATAGGATATATACCAAAAATTAATATTATGGAGGAGATAGGCAAAATTAAATTCTGGAAAAACATTTACCTAAGAAAAGGAATTGTTGGAATATTTTAACACAAGCCGTATCGCTCTGTGTTCATTTCCCAAACAATTTCATATTCTGAGTGACGCATTATTTCAATTAGGTTGAAATTTTGGGCGTAAAAACTTTTTCATATGATATTTCATTTTTACTCGTTGGCATAATATTGTGTATGGTAGAATGATAAATATTTTACTATTATTACAGCAATGCTTACACGTTTTACTATAACATATATATTACTTACCAATATCTGTTACCGTCAGTTATCAGAAGTAGAAACGTCACAAGGCCAAACAAGTAGTAATGACAGGTACTGGCTGTGGTATCGAGGGAGAATATGTACCAGAATATTACATTGAAGATGATGAGGCAACATCGGTAAAGACATCCGATCATGATTCCAATGGCCGCTTCAAATGATACACAGAAAATTATAAACATATATTACAATTGAAGTTAAAGCGCTTACGCGGTCAGTGATTTTCTTTCCTTTTTCACTTGAACAAAAATTCGTTTAACATCTTGAGGTGTTTAGGGTTATTACTGCGTCAGGTAATTACCGGGCTCAAGGGGTCGAACCCTTGACTTGCTCCGTTATTTCAAACATAGACGGTTATTGATTAGGTTTGTTTACTTTATCCTTATCATGTTTTTCCCATGTAAGTTTCGAAATGTATTGATTTCTTTTTCAAAATAATTTATCAAAGCTTTCGTCATGCTGAAGCAAGTTTCAAATGCATGTAGGCGGTAGGCTTGTATTTGTTTATGATCTTGCTTAGATATCAAATTTTAAATATCTTAAATATTTTAAATATGTAAACATTCCGTATAGGTCCATGTTTATATATTACACACGAACAGGGGCTCTTTAAATAAGGCCAAGCAAAATAGATTTTGTGTTTCCAGTCGACCTACCTACCCAAAATGTTATGTCCAAACTACACATTTTAGTCAATTTTCAAAGAAGGGTGGTCAGGTGGTGCAGTTGATAGACCACTTGCCTTTCACCAATGCGGCCGGGGTACGATTCCCCGATCGTACGTGAAATGGTTGGAGTCACCTGCCCGACCATGTGGGTTTTCACCGGGTACTCCGGTTTCCTCCCACACTTAGACCGCCCCGGGCCCTCCCCACGCGCTAACATCCGGGCCAACTAGAGTGATTAATGTAAGTTGTATCATAATTGTTGCAAAATAAATACAGTTTATATTCTAAAGAAGCACTGTAAAAGGTCAAGATCCCTCTCATCAATAAACAATAATAAAAATATTTAAAAACAAGATAAAACTGGTTACCTACTACGTACCGAATCTCTATTGAACATGCTCAGGAAGCGGACAATGGTTTTGTTTGGCTTTGTTGTATATTTATAATTATTCATTGATGTTAACTGAGTGCAACATCAAACTAAAAACATATTCAATCGTTTGATATTACTTAACACCAGTATGACGTAGAGGAAGTACACTTACTTCATAGACAATGATAATTACTTAACACCAGTATGATGCAGAGGAAGTACACTTACTTCATAGACAATGATAATTACTTAACACCAGTATGACGTAGAGGAAGTACACTTACTTCATAGACAATGATAATTACTTAACACCAGTATGACGTAGAGGAAGTACACTTACTTCATAGACAATGATAATTACTTAACACCAGTATGACGTAGAGGAAGTACACTTACTTCATAGACAATGATAATTACTTAACACCAGTATGACGTAGAGGAGGTACACTTACTCCATAGACGATGATAATTACTTAACACCAGTATGACGTAGAGGAGGTACACTTACTCCATAGACAATGATAATTACTTAACACCAGTATGACGTAGAGGAGGTACACTTACTCCATAGACAATGATAATTACTTAACACCAGTATGACGTAGAGGAGGTACACTTACTCCATAGACAATGATAATTACTTAACACCAGTATGACGTAGAGGAGGTACACTTACTCCATAGACAATGATAATTACTTAACACCAGTATGACGTAGAGGAGGTACACTTACTCCATAGACAATGATAATTACTTAACACCAGTATGACGTAGAGGAGGTACACTTACTCCATAGACAATGATAATTACTTAACACCAGTATGACGTAGAGGAGGTACACTTACTCCATAGACAATGATAATTACTTAACACCAGTATGACGTAGAGGAGGTACACTTACTCCATAGACAATGATAATTACTTAACACCAGTATGACGTAGAGGAGGTACACTTACTCCATAGACAATGATAATTACCTAACAGCAGTATGACGTAGAGGAGGTACACTTACTCCACAGACAATGATAATTACCTCGCACCAGTATGACGTAGAGGAGGTATATCTATTCCACACAATGATAATTATCTAACACCAGTATGACGTAGAGGAAGTATATCTACTCCACAGACAATGATAATGACCTAACACCAGTATGACGTAGAGGAAGTATATCTACTCCACAGACAATGATAATTATCTAACACCAGTATGACGTAGAGGAGGTATATCTATTCCACACAATGATAATTATCTAACACCAGTATGACGTAGAGGAGGTATATCTACTCCACAGACAATGATAATTATCTAACACCAGTATGACGTAGAGGAGGTATATCTACTCCACAGACAATGATAATTATCTAACACCAGTATGACGTAGAGGAGGTATATCTACTCCACAGACAATGATAATTATCTAACACCAGTATGACGTAGAGGAGGTATATCTACTCCACAGACAATGATAATTATCTAACACCAGTATGACGTAGAGGAGGTATATCTACTCCACAGACAATGATAATTATCTAACACCAGTATGACGTAGAGGAGGTATATCTACTCCACAGACAATGATAATTATCTAACACCAGTATGACGTAGAGGAGGTATATCTACTCCACAGACAATGATAATTATCTAACACCAGTATGACGTAGAGGAGGTATATCTACTCCACAGACAATGATAATTATCTAACACCAGTATGACGTAGAGGAGGTATATCTACTCCACAGACAATGATAATTATCTAACACCAGTATGACGTAGAGGAGGTATATCTACTCCACAGACAATGATAATTATCTAACACCAGTATGACGTAGAGGAGGTATATCTACTCCACAGACAATGATAATTATCTAACACCAGTATGACGTAGAGGAGGTATATCTACTCCACAGACAATGATAATTATCTAACACCAGTATGACGTAGAGGAGGTATATCTACTCCACAGACAATGATAATTATCTAACACCAGTATGACGTAGAGGAGGTATATCTACTCCACAGACAATGATAATTATCTAACACCAGTATGACGTAGAGGAGGTATATCTACTCCACAGACAATGATAATTATCTAACACCAGTATGACGTAGAGGAGGTATATCTACTCCACAGACAATGATAATTATCTAACACCAGTATGACGTAGAGGAGGTATATCTACTCCACAGACAATGATAATTATCTAACACCAGTATGACGTAGAGGAGGTATATCTACTCCACAGACAATGATAATTATCTAACACCAGTATGACGTAGAGGAGGTATATCTACTCCACAGACAATGATAATTATCTAACACCAGTATGACGTAGAGGAGGTATATCTACTCCACAGACAATGATAATTATCTAACACCAGTATGACGTAGAGGAGGTATATCTACTCCACAGACAATGATAATTATCTAACACCAGTATGACGTAGAGGAGGTATATCTACTCCACAGACAATGATAATTATCTAACACCAGTATGACGTAGAGGAGGTATATCTACTCCACAGACAATGATAATTATCTAACACCAGTATGACGTAGAGGAGGTATATCTACTCCACAGACAATGATAATTATCTAACACCAGTATGACGTAGAGGAGGTATATCTACTCCACAGACAATGATAATTATCTAACACCAGTATGACGTAGAGGAGGTATATCTACTCCACAGACAATGATAATTATCTAACACCAGTATGACGTAGAGGAGGTATATCTACTCCACAGACAATGATAATTATCTAACACCAGTATGACGTAGAGGAGGTATATCTACTCCACAGACAATGATAATTATCTAACACCAGTATGACGTAGAGGAGGTATATCTACTCCACAGACAATGATAATTATCTAACACCAGTATGACGTAGAGGAGGTATATCTACTCCACAGACAATGATAATTATCTAACACCAGTATGACGTAGAGGAGGTATATCTACTCCACAGACAATGATAATTATCTAACACCAGTATGACGTAGAGGAGGTATATCTACTCCACAGACAATGATAATTATCTAACACCAGTATGACGTAGAGGAGGTATATCTACTCCACAGACAATGATAATTATCTAACACCAGTATGACGTAGAGGAGGTATATCTACTCCACAGACAATGATAATTATCTAACACCAGTATGACGTAGAGGAGGTATATCTACTCCACAGACAATGATAATTATCTAACACCAGTATGACGTAGAGGAGGTATATCTACTCCACAGACAATGATAATTATCTAACACCAGTATGACGTAGAGGAGGTATATCTACTCCACAGACAATGATAATTATCTAACACCAGTATGACGTAGAGGAGGTATATCTACTCCACAGACAATGATAATTATCTAACACCAGTATGACGTAGAGGAGGTATATCTACTCCACAGACAATGATAATTATCTAACACCAGTATGACGTAGAGGAGGTATATCTACTCCACAGACAATGATAATTATCTAACACCAGTATGACGTAGAGGAGGTATATCTTCTCCACAGACAATGATAGTTATCTAACACCAGTATGACGTAGAGGAGGTACATCTACTCCACAGACAATGACAATTACCTAGCACCAGTATGACGTAGAGGAGGGGCATCTGCTCCACAGACAATGACAATTACCTAGCACCAGTATGACGTAGAGGAGGGGCATCTGCTCCACAGACAATGACAATTACCTAGCACCAGTATGACGTAGATGAGGTACATCTTCTTCACAGACAATGATAATTACCTAGCACCAGTATGACGTAGAGGAGGTACATCTACTCCACAGACAATGATAATTACCTAACACCAGTATGACGTAGAGAAAGTACATCTACTCCACAGACATTGATAAATACCTAACACCAGTATGACGTAGAGGAGGTACATCCACTCCACAGACAATGGCTTCAGGAACCAAACAATAGGGAAGTGACATTTATTCCGACCCCATCTGCGGAACACCTCTAACATACCAACGTCGAATATGGTGTGTAGCAGCAGAAGAAATCCTGCAACAGAATATTTTATTGAATTGCAATGTATATCAAATTATGTGACAATTGTAAAAGTTTGATAATTATTTTGAAATAGGATATTGTTTTCCATAATTCATATTTCTTATTTCAAACCAATCAGCACAAAATCCATTTCCTATTTATTTCTTTTTGGGATAGCCGACAGTTGTTACAGGTATTCAAAACAACAAGAAAAATAGCACAATAAATCATAAACAATGTATGTTGGCTTGTTTGTACCATTTTCGTTTTTTTTTTTAAATAAGTTATTAGGGACTACTCAAAATTACTCTTAAGGTAAATTCCTAATTGTCAAAAAGTGTGCAGCTTATAGACGCTATTATGAGAAGGAAGCCCTGTTTAAGGTTCTCTCAAGGATTTGTAAATCTTCTCACTCAAACATATAATATTGATAACCAGTAGAATTGAGTACAAAATCCCTTAACTTATTAAGCCCTCTCCCGATGATGAATTGTACCATAAAAACGATAACACGTGATGACAAAACAGCAAAGAGGAGGGAAGAAAGAAGTGAGAGAAAAGGAATGTTTGAAATAAGGGACAGGTTTGATTTAGAAAATGTTATAAAGAAAACGACATATTAACTCAATTGTTGCTATTTTTCCTAAGCAATATCGACAGACATACAGTGTAGATATATATATTTCGTCATTAAAATAAAAAAAGAAATAGGACAAGGTTTGTAATACAAAGATACGACCATTGTAACTCGATCTCTATCACAGAGGGATTTTTATCCTTCTTGTAGTGGTGGCATTCAAAAACATTGATATTTGTTTGAAAAGTTAACAACCTTTCTTCCACCACAAGAGGTATTTAAGAATATAACACAACAATTGTACTTAAGACAACAGGTATCTTTTGCAAACATCACACAGGTAAGTCACTATAGGTAAAACCCACAGATAGCCGTCCATTGTCTTTTGTCATAACTTCTATTCTACATGGAATAATTTGCCTTTTTTGTCTTATTCTAGCTTACTACAGGTTCACAAGAGTATACAAACTAGACACCGATCGAATGTAAATATAAAGTCATTAAAACATTGTATCATGTGAAATCTCACTTACCAGCCATTATTCGTAATACACCTATACCAGCCGGATCTGTCGGTCGGTAAAGTAATCTTACAAATGACAGCCATGATGTCAACTCTTGGAATTCGAAACCAAATATATCTCGTTGTCTGCTATAAGAGTGATCTTTAAATATATCTTTTGTGGAATTATATTCTGAAGGCTTTTCTTTTTGTGTATTGCCCTTCGTCTTTCGTTTGCGTGTCACCATTTTTGACGTACGAACAAATAGGTGCATCTAACAAGCAGTCCTGTAATAAAGAGAATGACAAACCTATATCCCATCAGCAATTGGTAAAGACCTTACAAATATATATACTATTCTTTTCAACGTGTTTAAATAAAGAGTCAGATAACATTCATGATCGTTTAGCCGTATGTTTTTGGTTGAGTATACTTTGATGGCTAATCATCAAAGTAACATCAACATTAGGAAATTCGCTAAAAATAGAAGTTCGATTACGGTCAATCGGCTCTAAAATGTTTGCTGTTGCAAATGACTAATGTTAAAACAACACGTTCAGGTAAAAAGGTAATGTATCATTTCTTAAATCATGATAAACTATATTATACCGAACTTACCTTTGTATACACAGCTAACTCGGTTCGTGACTGCCACGTATACCCAGCTCTGAACATGTATTCATCAATCATATAAGCCGTGATTTGTCGTTCTTACGTAGGAATATAAGGCAGGGTTTGTACGGAATCATTAAACCATCATGTAGAAATGTTTTATATAATTAATCCGTCAGTTGGTGATATGATAATGAAAATGATAATTATTGTTTTTGTTCAAACTTTTTCTTCGTCTTATTGTATTACATGCTAAAGAACGAGTACAACAGTTTGATTGAAAAAGGGTGTCTGGTGCACTCAAGGGGGTTATTTTCTTATCTTAGATATGACAAAACAATAATATAAATCCGTAATTGTTGAAGAAAACACGACCTTTGTATAAATATAACATTGGTTTATATTCAAAAGTAAAATGCAAAAAATAATAGGACTTAATGGCTCGCATGAATACATTATACAGTCTACAAGACAAAGACTCCAAGGTTTCTCGGAGATTTTCTGGATATATCATCTATACTAGTTTCTTCCTTTAGATAGTTGTTTTCACAAATTAGAACCTAAAGGAAATTGGTATTTGGTTTTGGCAATGATGGCTTTTAACCTCCTACTAATATAAATCTTTTTTTGGCTATAGACGGAAAAGAGGCCATGTTGTCACCATAGTAACTTCAGAGACAACTGTCCTCTGGTTACTGTAAAAAGTCTGAACAGAGTAAACAAATAAAAAAAAACATTTTTACGATTATACAACCGACGGTTTATCTATTAGTGTAATGCATACATGTTTGTCTCTGTGCTGCCGTACCATGCTAGTTTGCGTGATTATCTACCAATCTCACCACTGTAATACCCAACTACATGCTATCATAAGATGCGACTAATGAGGAACATCTGTAAATACTGGGGCACGTTCTCTGAGCTCTATTTAGGGGCAAATAGAAATGACATTTGAAAGGTTTTTTGTGTTATAGCTCCATAACATGAAAAATATATTCAATTTAATCCTTATAATTTAATCTACTATACACAATCTCTGTGGAGATCCACTTTTATTGATGGACTCTTTTCTCTTAGAAATTATTGGTCCGCTGTATCAACCAATCAAAAGCGACGTTACAAATGGCGACGTCATTTTTTTACGTTATGGAATGATAACATAATTTTTTAAGCCAATGGAAAAGCTTGTTACACGCAAGATTAAATTATATGTCATATAATGACAACGTTATAAAGAAAACGACATTTTAACTTAATTGTTGCTATTTTTCTTAAGCATTATAGACAGACATACAGTGTAGATATATATATTTCGTCATTAAAATAAAAAAAAAGAAATAGGACAAGGTTTGTAATTCGATCTCTATCACAGAAGGCATTTTTGCGTGATTATCTACCAGTCTCACCACTGTCAGACCCAACTAAATGCTATCATAAGAGGCGACTAATGAGGAACATCTGTAAATGCTGGGGTACGTTCCCTGAGCAAATAGAAATGTACGTGTTAGCGGGCAGAGGTATGGTTTCCTTTGTATACACGCTTTAGATGATTTGGTCTACAACCTCGATATTAAGACGCGGTTTATTTTCATTTTTTTTGTAAGGCTTACTTTCGTAGCCGTCCGATTTTAAGACGGTATAGACAGTAAGCCATCGATGGCTAATTTTTTTTTTCTTCTGTTTCACATGGAATATATAATGTTCTGCAAGGGTAGTGTTATGGTTTTTAATTCATTTATTCATCGAATTGTAGCAATGATAAATGACTGATAGTAAAACCTGTTAAAGCCCACGGGGAAAATTAACCTCCTTCCCGGAAGTCGTCGTGTGTAATATGATTGATGAATACATACGTCAGGTTTGGGTGTACATGACAGTCACGAACAGGTTGGTTTTGAAACTGTGATGGTGAATAAAAGGTCAGGAATAACGAAGAGGGAAACTCCTATTTCTGTCTTTTATACCTGAATTTGTTTCTTCTCCAGCAGGCGTTTGAAATCGACATCGACGTTTTACGTCAGACGGACCGTAATGAGACGTCATCGTAATGATTTTGTATCAAATGGAGTCAAATCAGACATACAAACAAATTTTTGTTGTAATTAAGCAAACGTTGGATTACAGTACAATCCACGACATTTACAGTTTCAATTGTAATTGACTCTTTAACGTTTGTTGGACATGTTTTCATCATCGGTCGATAACAATAAGTGATCTCCTCGTGCCGCGTGTATTGATACATACAGTCATGTTGTGGATTCTCCATTGCTATTATCGCACGTAAAATATATATGCCGATCATTTAATTTACGCGAATTCAATCGTTGTTATCCCAAAAAGCATAAATAAAGTACAACGTTATGTCTAAAGACATCGATTTCCTCCCCTTCCCGATTGGGGACAGTACAAAAGTATAACACGACTATTTAATTACAACAAAACAACCGTTCCGGCTAGCCTGTTGTTAACGAGAAAAGATATTATGAATGTTTTTTCATAGAAACATGTACAGAAAAGAATGTTATCTACTGCATTTAGACATGAAGCAATTAAAGACGCAATTTAAGTATGGCATTATACTTATGTTACATGACCGTTTATAACGTGCTTCTATGAAATTCGTAAAGAGACCTGTACAGAAAAGAATAATCTACTACATTTAGATATTTAGTAATTAAAGTTGCAGTATAAGTAGGTCCTAACTTATGTTACATGACCGTTTATTACGTGCTCCTATGGTATTTGTACTTGCAAAATGGTGGCATGCAAAAAAAAAACTAAGAAAGGTACCAAACCAGAAAAATCTGCAGAATGTTATTCAACAGAAGATCTGTTTGAAGGCCACTGCTATTGCAAACATCGAACGATATTTGATTTCTAATTGCAGGAGTTGACATCATGGCTGTCCGTTGTAGGATTACTACACTGACCGACGGATCTAGCGGGCTTAGGTGTATAGTAAGAATAATGGTTGGTGAGTCAGATTTTACATGATACTATGATTAAATGGTTTTCTTCATACAACTGTGTGAAGACTTACTCGTATACCCTTGTGCACTTGTAGTGAGATAGAATTAGTTCAGAAACCACAATGGCTTATACTACAGTTACATGTTGACTAGACGTCAAGGCCAGTAGCAATGGACGGCTACCTGTGGGTTTTACCTAAAGTGACTTTCCTGTGTTATGTCTGCATAGAACTACCTAGTCATGTTAAGTCTTAAGTAATTTTGGTATTTTAATAAACGCAATTAAACGGTTTACTTCTGTTTAAAAGTAAAGCATGTTATCCTATGAGCCTGAATCTTATAAGGTATTGTGTAAATGTGTCTTATAAAGTATTATTTATGACGTCTTATAAGGAATTGTGTAAGATATCTTATAATGCCTTATGTATGATATATTATAATGAATTGTGTAAGATATCTTATACTGCATTATGTATGATATATTATAATGAATTGTGTACGATATCTTATAGTACCTTTTGTAAGATCTTTTATAAGGTATTGTGTAAGATATCTTATAAGGTACTATGTAATATATATATTAAAATATTTCATACGGTATTATGTAAGAGTGTAAACCTTGGAAGATTACTTAGCAATTGTTTTATGAAAATTCCATAATTATGTTTTATTAAGTTTTGTTTGTAAAGGTAAGTTTCATATAATTTTACTACATAAGATAACACGTTTTTACTATTAGAGTAGTACACTCTATTAGTGCAATGGGTGTTTGTAAACACGCCGATCCCGATGAAAATGCACGCAAACGGCATACATAAGAACGGCATGTCATGTGACAGCCTTTGATTACAACTAATTAACATGTTTAGGATAAAATTGTAATACTATACGTACGTGTAAGCGGGTAGCGGTATGGTGTCCCTTGTAAGCATGCTTTAGATGATTTGCTATAAAACCTCGATATGAGGACGCGGTTTATTTTCATATTTTGTAACAAATTTCAGGCTTACTTTCAAAGCCATCCGATTTTCAAGATGGAATAGACAGTACGATGGTTTATGTTCCAGTTCTTCTGTTTCGCATTGAAAATATAATGCTCTGCAAGTGTTGATTAATGGAATTCATTCATTCGACTACTTCATTTGTAGTAGAGATTCATTATATTTCAAGTCTAAAAGTTGTTAGGAAATTATTACATAGTTTCATATTACTCAATAAAGTACTGCTGTTACACACCATATTCGACGTTGGTATGTTTGAGGTGTTCCGCAAATGGTGTCGGCATAAATGTCACTTCCCTATCGTTTGGTTCCTGAAGTCACTGTCTGTGGAGTGGATGTACCTCCTCTACGTTATGCTGCTGTTAGGTAATTATCATTGTCTGTGGAGTAGATGTACCTCCTCTACGTCATACTGGTGTTAGGTAATTATCATTGTCTGTGGAGTAGATGTACTTCCTCTACGTCATACTGCTGTTAGGTGATTATCATTGTCTGTGGAGTAGATGTTCCTCCTCTACGTCATACTGCTGTTAGGTCATTATCATTGTCTATTGAGTAGATGTTCCTCCTCTACGTCATACTGCTGTTAGGTGATTATCATTGTCTGTGGAGTAGATGTTCCTCCTCTACGTCATACTGCTGTTAGGTCATTATCATTGTCT